>NW_006408671.1:1955571-1959489 GCF_000296735.1 Chrysochloris asiatica
CTATGAGTCAGAAATTACTCCACGGCAAATAACAACCACCACCACCAAATATTTTCTGGAGCAGAAAGCCTCATCTTTATCTCAAGGAATGGCTGGTGAGCTCGATCTGCAGACCTTGTTCTTAGTGCAGTCTTTATCCTACAGAATCATAATACTCCTAGCATCTTTTGTTATTGTTAAGTATTACTGAGTCAGTTCTGACTCATAGTGACCGTGTATAGGGTTTCCAAGCAGTGGCTGGTGAATTTGAACCACTGACCTTGAGGTTCAAGCTGATCATGTCAACCAGTGCTTATCCTACAGAGTCATACCAGGACCATTTTTAAGTTTATAAAATTATTATGGTAAAGATACCGTAAGGAAGGCATAGATTCTTCTAGAAGTTTCTCACAAACATAGATGGCTAGCTTTTATTAACATCATATTGTAGTAACTGAAGTAATTAATCCTTTTTTCAGAAACCTCTATTTTTGTATTTTCAATCATTTTGGTTGTGACATAGAAAATCCTTATTGGAGAATGTAAATGAATGAGTCTGTATTATGGAAAGTTTCTAAATGCATGATATCAGGATTATCTCTGACAGGAAAACAATATGAGGAGAATGGCTTATCCTAATAAGTACAAGAAACACAACCTCTTTCTAGCATGAGCAGTAGCTGATCTTATTGCTTACTGCTTGCCTTCCATTGCAAAATAATTATCTGGAGTAGATAAAATCACAAGCTGGCTAATATCACAAGCCTTCCTCTGCTGCTAATGTGATGTTATCAACCACTGAGTGATCACTTTCTGGGTGTAAGTATCAGCACTTATGTACCTTTTTTTATTAGAACTGATCTTAAGGTATACACTACAGTGGTAAAATGAGTAGTTATTTTGTTTTCTATGGTAAATATTTTGCTCACAGAGTTTATGTTTACCTCATGGGACTCTTGCCAAAATACAGGTTCAATTCCATAATGCTGAAATATATCATCATGTTTTGGCATAATTGTATTTTTAATGGGCTCTTACAGAAAGAAATGCTTAAGTGCCAATTACAGCAGGGTACAAATAAAGCATGATTATGTGCTCTGGAACAAACTACATAATGGAAATATAGTCATATTATGTTCAGTTGTTTCTATTTCCTCTTTGTAAATCTCTCTTTCTTTTGTTTATTTATGGGATGCTCAAAATGGCATTTGTCTGCTATAAAAATAATAATTGCCGTGCCAATAATGTATGTAATCAGGGATATTCCAATGGCCCACTACATTTCTGATAGCAGTATTTGAAGAACACAATTACTGTGTTACAAATCATAGGTTAACTAAGAATAACTAGTATTGGTCTAGCTACTTCTATGAGAGAATAAATATAACAAAACATTTGAAAGAAAAACCACAAATAATGATTAAAAAGGAAAAGCAAGGACAAGATGCAAGCCCCAGTCTGACATAGATGTTGTTGTTGTTGTTATTAAATGCCCTTGAGTCAGTTCTGACCCTTAACAACCCTGTATAGGGTTTCCCAGGAGCAGCTGGTGAGCTTGAATTACCAACCTTCAGTTCAAACAGCTTTATAGTCTGGCACATTAACCCACAGCGCCACAGCAGGACATAGATACTGTCCCTGATTTTTGAATGAAAAAATGCTTATTCTCTGTTTAGATAAATATTACAGTATGATGGGCAGAAAAGTGAATTGTTTATTTTCTTCAAGTCAAAATTCCTTCAAAGAGTACAACCTATTCAAAGTGATGTGGAGAACTCAAGAAGATGTTCATTCTAAAGTTAAACGTCAGAAACCTGCATAACATTATCTGGTATTTACATGACAAGCTAGAAAAAAAAAAAAAATTATTCATTTTAATTGCTGTCAAGTTAGAAGCTATTGACAATATGGCAGTACTCCAAGAAGAGTGGTCATTATTACAGAGTTATTATGGTCTATCTTTCTTTATGCTAGATACCCAAACTAATGAGGCCCATTCTTTGTGTTGTTGTTGTTAAGTGCCCAAAAGTCAGTTTTGTCCCATAATGACCCTGTATAGGGTTTCTGTGGAGCATCTGGTAAGCTTGAACTGTTGACTTAGCAGTTCAAACTGACTTTTCAGTCTAGCTCATTAACTTACACCACAATAACCCACAATGTCACTCCAGGACACCTTTCTTTGTCCGCAATGTGCTGATCTGCAAAGTCGGTTTGAACCGCAAGATCACAGGTTCAAGCTCACCAGCTGCTCCTTGGAAATCCTATACAGGGTTGCTATGGGACAAAACTTACTAGAGGGCACTTAAAAACAACAGCACACAAAAAAGGGATTTATTAGTTTGGGCATCTAAGATAAAGAAAGACAGACCATATTAACTGTGTCCTTAGAGTTTGTTACTGAGCAGCAAAAATTCAAATTTGTCAGTGTTAGGGACAACCTAGGGGCAAGGAGAAAGGAAGCAGGACTTGGGACCATGGTAGAGCAATGTCACCAGGGGCAATTAACCATAAAGGGTAAGGACCTTTAAAGGTCAAACCACCAAGCGGAACCAAGCAATAAAGTTACTGCAATCAACCACAAAGGGAAAGAACCGTTATCTAGGTACTTTCCCTAAACCTGAGTCCATGCTGCTGAAAGCAAGAGGACCTTTCAGTCACTTTTGCTTTATTAGCATACTAAATCACCTCTCCCCTTCTCTGTGCCAAAACAGACCTGTTGTTGCTCTTAAGTGCCATTGAGCTGGTTCCGACTCATAGAGACCCAGTACAGGGTTTCAGAGGAGCAGCTGGTGAGCTTGAACCACTGACCTTGTGAATCAAACTGACTTTGCAGTCTAGTACATTAAGACACAGTGCCACACCAGGGCTACATAACAGATCTGGTGGTGGTGGTTATGTTATGGAGTCAATTCTGACTCATAACCACCCTATATAATATGTAATAAACTCCTTGTGCTTGAAAACCCATTTGTACAGTGTCTTGTTTGTTCATGTTGAAGTGAAACTGGCCCCAAATTCTTAGGTTATTGTGAGTGAGACAACCTACCACTGGAAGACAACATCAGTGGAGAAGAAATTGTTTTTTCCAGAATTGCATTTAACAAATTTTAGGAGTTCTGGTGTGGTATTGCAGGATAATGTACTGGACTGCAAGGTCCACAAACAAACCAGTTGCTCCTGGGGTTGCTTTAGGTTGGAACCGACTTGATGACACTTAGCAACAACAACAACAACAACAATTTTAGAAGCCACCAATTGATAGTTTGTTCCACTGTGGTGGCTTGGGTGTTACTGAAAGCTATGCCACTAGTATTTTTTTTTTAATGGTTTATTGTGATAGTTTACATGGGAGAACATTAGTTTTACATTCATTCTATCATATATCCTTTCATTGCCATGGTTACAATCCCCTCCATGCATCATCAACCAACCAAATTGTATACCCTGCAAGCCTGTCCCCTACACTACCCCCCCAAGCCTTCAGCACACAGTCACTCTCCCTCTCTGGATCTAAAGTCCCCACCTGCTCCATTACTCCACGTCATCATCTCTGCCTCGATCTCAGGCATCATAGCTTCTCTGGGTAGGGTCCCGCTCTCTGCTCTTCTCTGTTAATGGTCCTAGGGTCCTCCGCTCCTAGACTGGAAAGTTAATCACTCCCTTCCTTGCTATGAAATGTCTACTTTTACGTTTCCAACCCTCACAATCAGTCCTGATAGCAATTATTCACTATTGTATCACAAGATACCAAGACAGTTTGATACTACTCACGGGAGATTCTGCCTTCCTCCAGGCCCCCTGGCTCTAGGTTCCCTCTTGAAAGCTTGTAAGCCAGTCACTTCTTGCCTTTGCAGACCCCCTCCCCCATTTTGGGTAGTCAATGTCCAAGTTGCCAATCCCTGTCTACTCTGTGTGTGGAGGGGGTGAGAATGATTCTTG
>NW_006408671.1:1962494-1967825 GCF_000296735.1 Chrysochloris asiatica
AGCACAATATTGAATAGGAGTGGTGACAAAGGGCCTTCTTGTCTGGTTCCTGTTCGCAGAGGGAAGGGTTTCACTTTCTCTCCATTGAGAGTAATGTAGGCTGTTGGTTTTGTATATATGCTCTTTATTATGTTGAGTACTTTCCCTTTAATTCCTGTCTTGTTGAGTGTTTTTGTCAGGAATGGATGTTGGATTTTGTCAATACCTTTTCTGCATTAAATGATATGATCTTGTGGCTTTTTTCTGCCACTAGTATTTTTAATGCAGGTATGGTAACTCATGGTGGACAGATTTGCAAGCTCAACTAAAATCTCTCCACCATGGGTGACCCTGACAGCATTCAAAATACTAGTGGTATAGCTTCCAGAAAGACGTGACATGAGGATTTAAGTAAGGCACTCTAACAATTTGTGATATACAGTCTTGTATATTATAATATACAATCTTAGCAATCTTGCTTGCTAAAAACAAAGGGAAATAAAAATACTGATGAAGATCAAAGACCACAGCTTTCCGTATGGGTTGCCCATAAATGAAAAGAAAACAAAAATTCTCAAAACTGGACCACTAAATGACATCATGATAAGTGGAGAAAAATTTGAAGTTACCAAAGACTTCATTTTGCTGTCAAAACTCATGGAAGCAGAAGTCAGGAAATTAAATGATGTATTGCATTAGGCAAATCTGCTACACAATGCCTCTTTAAAGAGTTCAAGTCAAGAATATCAGTTTGAGGATTAAGTGTGCCTGACCTAAGCCATAGTATTTTCAATAGTATGATAATCATGTGAAAGTTAGATAATGGATAAGGAAGACTGCAGAAGATTTGATGCATTTGAATTACTGTACTCTAGAATATTAAAGGTATTATGGACTGCCAGAAGAACAAGCCAATCTGTTTTGGAAGAAGTACAACAGGAATGCTCCTTAATATCCAAGATGGCCCATACTTAGGACATATTGTCAGGAGGGACCAGTCCCTGGAGAAGGCCATCATGCTTGGTAAAGTAGAGGGTCATTGAAAAAGAAGGAAACCCCCAATGAAATTGATTGGCTCAATGACAGCACCAAATTGCTCAGGCATAACAGCAATTGTGAAGATGGTTCAGGATTGAGTAGTGTTTCGTTCTGTTGTCCATAGGGTTGCTGTGAGTCAGAACTGACTGAATGGTAATTAAAAACAACAATTTTAGGTGACTATATGGATTATTTAATTCCAAGTATAATTTAATATATAGTTAAATGTTTACATGTTTTAAATTATATATTTTAAAATATAGATTCACAAGTTAAATATTAAACCATGTATACGATGCTTTATGTGTTTAATATTTTTTGGCAGTTACTTGTTTTGTAAAACAATAGTATAAATGTTGCTGTGAAAGTGTTTTGCAACTGTACTAAATATTTCCAGCCAATAAGCTTTAAATTAAGGAGATTATCCTTCTTAATATGGATGACCCTCATTGACTCACTTAAAACTTCAGAAACAGAGAGTTTCTGGGGTTCCCAGAAGAGAGAATTCTGTCTCAGGATTGTAACAAAAATCCTTTCTGAGTTTTCAGCCTGTTCTAGAACATCAGTGTCAAAATTACAATATCAACCTTTTTCTGAGTTTCCAGTTTCCAGTCTGCTTGCTCACATTCAGCTTTCTGTCTTCACCAGCCTCCACAATGGGGTGAGTGAATTTCATAAAATAAAATCTTCTATCTATGTGTATATATGATTATGTATGTTATATGTGTACATGAATA
This sequence comes from Chrysochloris asiatica, assembly GCF_000296735.1. NCBI lineage: Eukaryota > Metazoa > Chordata > Mammalia > Afrosoricida > Chrysochloridae > Chrysochloris > Chrysochloris asiatica. The sequence continues at coordinate 1,964,249 of NW_006408671.1, forward strand.
TACAGATAGATATGGTTTTTTTGTGTGTGTGCATCTTTTTTTATTTTTTTCTTCCCTAGAGAAATTTGACATACAATATTGGTAGGGAGAATGGCTCTAGGAAAACAAAATTTTAAGTATGAGTTTTCTGAATTGCTTCTGGAGGGTCTGAAATTGTTTCTCTAATACGATTATATTTAAAGTCTCTGATGACTATATTCCCAGTAGCAAAGATGGCACTGCTAGTTCATGGCATGATGTAGTTAGTATAAAGATATAGAAAATACCACTATTGGATACTCCTAATCAGATACTTATTAACAGGCAAAGTTCTGGGTGACATGAATTTGTTCCTTAGAATACTTTTTGTCAAAATAGCGAGTATAATGAGGTAGACTTGTTGCTCCTAATTGTATTAGACAAAGTGGGAAAAAAGGATGAGTTCAGCACTTCAAGTTCCCAGCTTAAGTGACATATAAAATAATCTTTCTCTCCTGTAGCTACAAATCAGAAAATGCTGACAACCAAATCCAGAGTTTCATGCTACAAGTGGCTGAATTACTACACAAATTGGATTCTCAGTATTGCACAATGTCTAATGTTAAAATTGGGAAGGAACAGGATACTAAAAATTGAAATGGGAACATGTGAACAGATCTGATTAAACTGGAAACATTGAGCCCCTAACTTCTGCTCAGTCCTTTTTGCAAGTAGAAGCAACCCTTCATTCCCATTTGAGGAATTATTTTGCTTGAGGAACATTTAATGACTTTCACTGAAGTAGTTGCTTTTCAGGACACTGCTGATTCTCTTCAACCCACCCACCATCATCCTTCTATGCTTCTAGAAGTAGAACAAGACTGAAATTTCCAGCAGGTGGGAATGTATGAGATACAAACTAATACTGTGATGCCGTGGAAGTTTTGCCAAGCCCCTTAAATGAATTACAGCACCTATCTTTAAGGTTTCATATCAGAATGCTGGCATTCTTTAGGGATAACTATTATCATGTAACACTATGGGTTAAACAGTGGACCACAAGTTCAGTTTGAACTACAAGATCAATGGTTCAAACTCACCTGCCACTCTTCAGAAACCCTGTACAGGATCATTATGAATTATAGTGGACTGGTCATCACTTAACAATAACAATACCATTCTTTCCTATTCTTCCTTCCCTGCATTCAATGCTTCTGTCAAAACTACCATCTGTATATTTACATAATGCACACACAGCGTCATGGTGCTCCACATTGTATTGCTTCTGCTAAGGGAACTCATTTCAAAGGAAACGAAAAAGAGCAATGAGCCATCAAACAGAAATAATCAGATTTACCATCATTTTTTATTATTCTTAAGCAATTTTAGTGGGATGTCTTCTTGAGAATGAGTTATAGCAACTGGTAGATAGCAAAATCTTGCAAGACTGGCATAATATTCTCCAGGAGACTGTCTATCATAAATCAGCATCCAACATAGTGTATTGTTTATCCCATAATTAGGATATATGGACCCAAGAATCAAGGGGCAAAAAAGGCAACACCACCACTCACTAGTATACCTATTTATCCACCTGTTTGCTTTCTGTTCCCAAAATTATACGTTCAGTTTGTCTACAGGTATTAGTTGCAAAGGGAACGTTGCTTCCATCAAGAGGAACTTTAATGATTTCATTTAACTATATTTAAAAACTGCTACCCAACCAATTTGATCTACTCATGACTCTGAATCAACAGAAAACAAATGGATTATTGATACTGATACCAAAGGTAAATTTTACTGCAATTCCACAATGGAGGTAAAGAAGGATATATTTGAAATACTGGAGACTTCTTAGGACTCCTATTAATATTATCATGCCCTTTGATTAATGTCAATGGAAAACCATAATAACCCAATAAAATAGGAGTAATAGTTAACCAAAGTCCTGATGTGGTACTATAGGATAAACACTGAACTTCTAGCTACAAGGTGTGTGGTTCAAACCCACCAGTTGCTCCTTGGAAACCCTGTTCAGGATCACTACAAATCAAAACCAATTGGATATCAATTTAACAACAAGACTTACCTGGACCCTTTAAGAAGGAAAGTATGACTTACTCTACTATATAAAGAAATGCAACATGAAGTGCTTGCTGAGGTAAAGGAAATATGAAATGGGTAGTGTGAAAAATTAGTTCTCAATACTAGTTATTGATCCTGTGATCAATACCAGTTGATCCTGTGATCAGTTGCTGAAAGAGCAATACATTTATTATGAGTATTCCTGCTTTATTTTGTTTGTGTGCATATATAATAAGTAATAACTTTGTTTTATGACCTCTCATATTCCCTTACTATACAAGTTCAGATACATTAACTTTATATCACTGCGTTTACATTACAGGGTATCATGAAGGGTGAACATAACCAAAGGTTAGTGTGCTTTCAATTGCACTTAGGGTAGTTGTATCATGACACGTTGAACAAGAACTCTGTTTCATTATTAATTTTATTTGGTGAGTATGTATGGTTTAAGGTGATATATATATACGGTGCCAAGTTGATAAGGGATACGTTTTTATGGTTAATGATATGCATCAACTTGGGTAGGCAATAGTATCTGGCTGTTTAACCCAACATTAATAACATAGATGTTGCTATGAAGTATTTTCTTGATGTTATTAACATTTCTATTTTGATGACTTTTAGTAAAGGAGAGTCCCCTCAATAATTTGTGTTTGTGTCTTTTTGTTGTTGTTAGGTGCTATTGAGACTGTTTGAACTCATAGTTACTTTATGTACAACAGAATGATACACTGCCTGATCCTGTAGCCATCCTCATACTAGTTGATATGCTTAAGCCCATTGCTGCTGCCATTGTTTCAATCCATTTCATTAAGGATATTCCTCTTTTTCATTGACCCTTCAGTTTACCAAACATCAAGTCTTTCTCCAGGGATTGATCCCTCATGACAGCGTGTCCAAAACACCAGAGATGAAGTCTCAGCACCCTCTATTCTAAGGAGCACTCTGGCTATAGTCTATACTATTTACATTATTTTTCTCCAACACCATAATTCAAATACATCAATTATTCTATAGTCTTCTTTAGTCATTGAACAACTTTCAAATGCATATTGAAAATACCATAACTTGAGTCAGGCACACCTTAGTCCTTAAAATAGTATCATTGCTTTTAACTGTACATTTGAATTTCATCAGTATTTCAAGTCCTCTTTGCTTCCAGCAAACAAGTTTGTGTTACCTGCATATGTAGGTTGCTAATACCTCTTCCTTCAATCCTGAGGTCACATTCATCTTCATGTAATCCAGTTCCTTAGATTATTTGCTCAACATGCAGATTTAATAAATATGAAGAAAGGGTACAACACTGGCACCTGCCTTTCTTGATTTTCAGCCATTTAGTGCCCCCTTTGAAGCTGAAGAAAATGAAAACAAGTCCACGAGAGCCAAAATACGAACATGAATTTATCCCACCTGAATTTAGAGAACATCTAAAGAACAGATTTGATACATTAAACACTAAAGACTGAAGACCAGAAGAGTTGTGGGATGACATCAAGAACATCATACATGAAGAGAGCAAAAAGTCATT
>NW_006408671.1:1977475-1979369 GCF_000296735.1 Chrysochloris asiatica
CTATACAGGGTCGCCTATGGGTCTGAATTGACTCAACGGCACTTAACAACAACAACATATCTATAGCTATCTATGTATAGATAGCTATAGATATAGAGAGAACCCTAATGCAAATACTAAATTTAAGCCCCCAAAAGTCTCATTTCATTAAAAAAGCTTAAATATTATGCAAAAGAGAACCTATATAGTAAATATTGCTAAAAGTGACAGCAAAATATTGAAAAGAAAATGGGTCAAGAATGTTGAGGTTAGGCGGGAAGAGAGCAGATGATAGAAACCATTTTATTTAATAAGGGCAGGTCACATTGCAAGTTAATCCTTGGGCTTCTAACTGCAAGACCAGTGGTTCAACACAATTAGTTACTCCATATACGAAAAATGAGGCAGTCTGCTGCCTTTAAGATTTATAGTCTCAGAAACCCAAAATAAGATTGCTACAAGCCAGAATTGACTGGATCCTAGTGGGTTTGTTTTTTGGGTTAGGTGGTATAGTAGATTAAACATTGGGCTGCTAAATGTGAGGTCAGCAGTCCAACCCTTCAGCTGACCCCCTGGAGAAAGATGAGGCTATCTGCCACTATAAAGCTTTATAGTCTCAGAAATCCTAGGTAGCAATTCTACTCTATCCTATAGGGCTGCTGGATAGCAGTGGTGTCTTGTTCATTTGTTAATTTAGTTATATAACAAGGAGGCTATTGGTTGACAAAAACCGTTTTCTTTCAGAGGAGCCTGACAATCTACTTCCATAACATTGTAGCTATGGAAAACCTTATGAAACACCAATTCTATTCTGAGAAATACAGGGTAGCAATGTTTTGTTTTTGTTTTTGTATATAACAGGAAGAGATGACTGGCAACCTATTTCCAAGAATTCAGCAATAACAACTTTATGGATCCAAACAAAACACTGTCTGACTCACTTGTATCTATTGGTCCATCTCTCTAGTTATCTGTAAATCATTTCATATCTCACATAGACTTAACTCGAGTCTACAAATTTTCGTACCTTTAACTAAATATTTCTAGTAGATAAGAGGAAATAAAATATAATTAATTCATTGGTTTAAATGATCAAATATCTTACTGTTTAATTGGCAAACATAAGTTCAAGAGTCATTAAAAGATACAAGTTAATTTTAGTGTTTGTAATCACTGAACACCTTTTCACTACTTGGTGATTTTACTAAATTCTTCATAATTAATCATATTTTATAATTGGATATAGATGAAAATGTTATTGTGATCAATGTAACAGCTGCTGTCTAGTAACAAATTCCAAGTCAAATAATGTCAATAGCGAGATTTTTACATATCTATATAAAACCTATGTGTGCAATAATATATTGCATATGTAGTGAGAAAAGCCAAGCAAACATATTGTAGGTATTAGGATTAATTGACAAGGAGAGAATCTTACTCTTATTTCTCCCCCACAATTGGATATGTTTTCTCATAGTTTTAGCTTAATACTTGTTACAAAAGTTATTTAGTTTTTGATACTGAAAAGCAGAAAGTATTCTATGATTATTATCTATAGCCCTTTGATATAGATAGTACATTGTAAAATATCAATAACTTTAAAATTATTACTATATTTTGTGACTATGAATGCTATTATATCAAAATGTTATTTGTGCATGTTTTCTAAAACCAAACAATATATCTTAGTAACTGGCTTAACCATATTGTGAAAGTATAATTATATTATGCAGAGTATTGGTTGATGTTAAAATGATCTGTTAGTTGTGCTTAGCAGAATGTCATGCTTTCTGCATTATGTATTCACATAAACTCATCCAATAACATCAGATATCTTATTAGTTGTGTGTGCACCGTGTTCCTCTCCAATCATTTGCCTGTTAGAATGAAACTAAGAGGTAGGTTTACTAATTGG
>NW_006408671.1:1980292-1983651 GCF_000296735.1 Chrysochloris asiatica
AAAACAGAATTTCACAAATGACAATATTATTGTTAAAGGAATATTTCAAAATCTTAGGTGGCACAACAAAGGCAATAAGTTAGAATTACACAATAACAATAATAATATGTAATAAGTAATTAAAACTATCTATATATCAAATATTTCTAATTAACTGATCTGTTTACCAGCCTGTAATTTTCTCAAAAATTAAATGCTAAATATTCATTTCCATATTTTTATTTTTCCTTATGGAATTTTTAATGTAGTACTTTCTAATTGCAATAACCTGGTTAATCAATTTATAAAAGAAAGCACATAGAAGGCACTGTTTTCAGATAATTTTTTTGTCAAAAATTTAAACTGAAACTTTATTTCTTTGGCACCTATTAATTGTGACCTCCTTATAATTTTCTCAGAAGATTGCAAAACTTCAGCCTCTTTCTTTTTAAATGAGTTAGCTCAGTATATAATTTGATCCTCTTTACTTGTCATATCCATTTACACATTTTTATGTGTGTTCCCCACACCCCCCACACTCCCTCCCTGGCTGACAATTACTACTCTATCCTTCCACTTGTCCATAACCTTTTCATTTCTAAAGGTCCATTCTAAATATTCCATTAGATTTTGTCTCCTTAATCCAGCCAAGACTCCTCTTTTCATTCCTTGAAATTTGATCCTGTCTACAGCTATTTTCTGTCAGTAATTTAATAACAAATCACTGTCAATGTCTACTGTGTGCTTTCTTTTAAAAATGTTATTGCAGTTAGAAAGTTCTGTACATTAAAAATTCCATAAGGAAAAATTAAAGAGATAAATGACAAAAATGTTAAATATTAATTTTAGCAAGCTCTTGCAAATAAGTAAATAATGCCTAAGAATTAAAGTATATGCACTATAAATTCAAAGAACAAGAAATTATAGCAAATAAATTTCAATTTTCACCATAAGATAAGAAAGAATGTTTCAGTTCGATTGACAGTGTAGCTTTTCAAAAAGCATATTGCACTTTTTCCAATTAAAAGGAATGCTAGCATGGTTAAGAGTGCTGGTCTGGCTCTGTGGTTTAATGCGTTGGTCTGCAAAGGCACTTTGAACTGCAAGGTTGGCGGGTCAAGCTCACCAGCAGCTCAGAAACCCTATACAGGGTGGTTATGGGTTCAATCTAACACAACAGCACTTAACAATAACCACAAAGCATGGTTAAGGGGATGCAGTGCCTCCTTAGGATAAACACTGAACTACAGACAACATGAATGGCAGTTGAACTTTCTGTTCCTGCAAAGAATTGTTTAAAACTCCTTGGAAATCCAATGCAGTGTTGCTATGAGTTAGAACTCACTTAGAATTTAACAGCAACATAATTAAGATAAATAGTCAGCGTGATACAATGGTGAATCAATAGAAACAAGAAAGAAGCAAAATTTGATAAATGTTTATATCTCTGATCTGTTAAGACTAAAAGTATGTTTGTTTGTTTTTTCCCCCTGGAGAAATGATGAAATAGTTTGAAAACTTGAAATATTAAAAACTACATAATGAAACTATTTATGATGCTAAAATAGCCTATGGTTTTTCATAATTACACAAAAACTGTTAAAATTAATTTCGGAGGGTTAATTATTGAGGATATAATTGTTGTTACTGTTAGAAATCCTGTATGGGGTTCCCAAAGAATGGTGCTGAGTTTGAAACACCAACTTTGTGGTTAACAGTTTAATGCTTATACTATAGCACCCCACAAGGACTCCTTTAAGGGTATTGTTAAATGCCATCAAGTCAGTTCCAACTCATAGTGACCCTGTATAGGGTTTCCAAGGAGTGGCTGGTGAGTTTGAACCTCCTACCTTTTGGTTCCAACCGACCTTGAGGTCGAGTACTTATCTTATAGTACTACACCAGGATTCCCTTTAAGGATATTACATGGCTATTAAAATAATCCTAAAATGATGATAAATTTAAGGATATATTATGAGTTTCCTGATATATTTGGTACCAAATCTTTTCAATTTCTTTATTCAATGACTTTCTGTAATCTAGTGATGTATTAACTCTCCTAACTTTATGGGGAGAGATGTTAATCAGAATTAGGATAAAACTGATTTCATGAGGTATCAGTCAGATACACCTCTATATTTAACATGTTTTTACCTTTTAGACAACTGCTGTCCTTTGTATGGCAATAATACATCTCTGCTGGTTTGCTAATTTGTTGTGATGACTACACAGAACTCAGACTATATTTATAACCATGTGGTTTATTATGTAAGTATATATATATATATAATGTAAATCAGATAATGTCACTTTTCTTAAAGATCAGCTTCAGTGTAACATACTAACTCAGTATCTTTCAAGACAGATACCATTAGCCCACAGGAAAAAGTATTTCACCATATGTATTCAATCACCATAGGTATTCAGTCTGTATATTAAGCAAATAATCAAAAAAGCTGAACTATATGAAGAAGAATGTGGCATCTGGTTTGGGAGAACAATCAGCAATATGCAAAAAAAACCCCATAATCTTGATCACTGAAAATAAAGAGGACTTGAAACACTTACAGACTAAGGTAAAAGTTCCCACCCTTAAACATGAATTACAACTCAAAATAAATAAAACAAAAATCCTCACAAGTAGCCCAATAGCCAGGATCATGATGAACTGAGAAAAATATGAAGATACCAAAAATTTAATTTTGCTTGGATCCACAATCGAAGAGAAACAGCAATTAAAAAAAATCAAGAAATGCATTGCATTGAACACATCTGCTGCAAAATGCTTATGTAAGTGCTAAAAATCAAAGATGTCACTCTTAGGGCAAGTAGTACCTGATGTTATCCAATCCATGATATTTTCAATCATTTCATATGTATGTTGTTGTTGTTAAGTGCTGTCAAGTCAGTTCTGACACATAGCGACCAGTATAGGGTTTCTGAGGAGCAGCTGGTGAGCTTGAACTGCCAACCTTGTAGTTCAAGTGGCTTGCAGTCTGATGCATTAACCCACAGTGACACACCAGGACTCCATATGTATATAAAGTTAGACCATTAATAAGTAAGAACCAAAGAATAATTTAGGCCTTAGAATTATGAAGATGCCACAGAATATTGAATGTACTGTGGATTTCCAAAAGAACAAACAAATTGATCTTGGAAGAAGTACTGTAAAAATTCTTCTTGGAAGTGAGGATAGCAAGACTTCATCTCACGTACTTTGGATGGGTTATCATGAGGGACCTGTAGGACTTCATGCTACACAAAGTTGAGGGTCAGCAAAAAAATAGGCAGTCCCTGAAAGAGATATATTGTCATAAGTCTTCAAAAATAGGCTCAAACAGGGCAATGCTTTTTAGAATGATGCATATCTGGACAAT
>NW_006408671.1:1984176-1986067 GCF_000296735.1 Chrysochloris asiatica
TTGCCTCCTGGCTGCAAGCACACAACCTTTCTCTTTCTATGAGACTAGAGTCTTCTGCTGCTCTATCCCTCCATGCCCTCATCTCTGCTTCCATGTCTGGTGTCACTACTTCTCTGGATAAGGTCCCACATTCTGCTTGTGCTCTTCTCCCTTGATGGTCCTAGGGTCCTCGGTTCCTGGAATGTAAGATTATCTACTCACCATTTATGCTACAAAGCTTATACCTTTACAGTTGTGACCATCCCAATTAGTCATAATAACAATTACTCACTACTGAATCTTATCTCCATCTCTGTTTACCAGCTCCATCTAGACAAGATGGAAACTTTTCAGTGAGGATTTTACTTTGCCCAGTGCTCTGTGAAACTAAACTCCCTTTTAAAAATATGTAAGCTAGTCACTTTGTGCATTTACCACCCCCTCACTATCCCCCCACCCCCATTTTAGGTAGTCAATGACTAAGTTGCCTGTCTCTATCTACCTTGTATACAGAGGGGATAAAATTGATCCTTGATGTGAAGAATTCTTCCCTCTCAGTTGGTATTTTGAGCTAATACATCCATAAGTATGCATCAAGTTCATCAAATTGTAGCAATTTATACATTTTTCCTTATTTATTTATTTATTTTTTATCTTCCTATAGTTGAGTTCTGATCATTAAGTCATTGAGGCTAGGTCAAATGAGTACTATCAGCAAGTTTGAGCATTCTTGTGTATCTGCCCTTACTTCATAGCAGCTGGACACTTCACTGTCAGCTCTAGCCCTCCGTGGCTATGTCCTTGTCCATGGGCTCAGGAGTCCCCAGGTCTCACCATAATTTGGACCAACCAGTCCTTCCTCTTCTATCTCTCAGCTCCAGATCAATGGGAGTCTATGGAATGTGATCAAACTCAGCCCATATCTTCATTGCTGCCTTTTCCCCTCTTCCACTCATCAATTGACCAATGTGGTCACCAGCAAGTTTACATGTCTGCCTGTATGTTCCCTTTGAGTTTCAGTCTTGGAGGGGGATTTGTCCTGAAGGGACTTGATTGTTTTCCTTGATGGCTTCTATATTCTGCTCACTCTTGATCACATGATATATGAATTTAAAAATGACAAAATTATAAGTAGAAATATAAAGGATCTTATAAAAGACAAACATTTTTTACTATGACCCAAAATACATGTTTCCTTAGTCTTACAATTTCAATTTGAACCCATAAGTTAGATCTACCTCATCTGAATTCTAATTTGTCACCATACTTTTGTTAATTGGTTAGCATTTATATACTAATAATTAATCTAGGGACTCCTTTTAATTAACAAACTATTGATTTAAAATGAACATTCATGTATTTGAGTCAGTGATTAGAAAACTTAGTGGGGGTTGAGGGAAGTTTAAGCCTTTAAGATCTTTGAAGCAAAAAAGTACACAAGTATATTCATATTATTGACAAAATATCATTATTGCCAAAAAATATCATGCAATATTAATCTAAGAATTAATAGACAATTGTTGTTAAGTGCCAACTAGTCAGCTCAAATGCATTGCGATCCTGTATAGCAGAGGTGGGAAACTTTTTTCTGCCAAAACTTATATCATCATTCCTGGGTCATACAAAATTATTAACCTAAAAATTAGCCTGCTATATTTGGTAAAACATTTAATTAACTCACCTGGTGCTGCAGGATAAGCAATAAATCTCAAGGTCAGCAGTTCAAACTCACCAAACGCTCCTTTCAAACACTATGCAGAATTGTTGTAAGTCAGAACTCAACTGCACTTAACAACAACAGCATGATGACTAAGTTACCCTGTTTGCATAGTGAATTTCAAACTGGGCTGCTAACCATAAGGTCAACAGTTTGAATCCACCAGCAGCTCCACAAGAGAAGGATGAGGTTTTC
>NW_006408671.1:1987001-1988274 GCF_000296735.1 Chrysochloris asiatica
TGTGAGACCCTAACCAGAAAAGCAGTGACACCAGAGATGGAGGCAGAGGTGATGGCATGGAGAGATAGAGCAACTGAGTTCTCTAGACTCATGTGTACTGGCACCCAAGAGGCTGACTTGAAGAATGTGTCCTTTGGTTGTTCAAATGATTATATATCTGTGAGTGTTTTTGTGTAGATACCAAACAAAACAAACAAACATAGAGGGAATATAAATGATGATGCACGATGGGGGTTGTAATCATTGCAATGAAATGAAATACGATTGAATTATTGCAAAACTGATGTTCTCCCATTTAAACTATTACTCAATTCATAATAAAAGTTTAAATAAATAAAGTCGTAGGTAAATTATACAACATGAGGTCAAGTCACTTTCAGTTTTGTATTTATTCAGGCATTTGAAAAATTGGTTCTGCCACTTTGCAAACATCTAAATGTGTAAGTTGCTGTTAGTTGCCATTGAGTTGGTCCCGAATTCATGAAAACTTCATGTACGATGAAATAAATTGCTGCCCAGTTTGGAAATATATCCAAGATCTAAATTTGGGATCAAATGTTGCTGTTAAGTTCAATCAAGTTGGTTCTGACACATTGAGATCCTATTAAGATATTCTACCTGATATGGTACTATAAGATAAGCACTGGCTCCTAACCTTAAGGTCGGCAGTTCAATCCCACCAGTGGCTCCTTGGAAACCCTATACAGAGTTGCTATGAGTCAGAGCTGACTGTAGGGCACTTAACAACAACTTTACAGATTGTACACTCCATGATTCCAGAGAATATATTGTTTACCACGGCAGGTTAAAGAATTTCTTGAACGAACAGGTCATTGTTATCAAACTACTCATAATATTTAGCTAAGTATTACCTTTCTCTGTTTCCAAATTACATAAGCAATATTTAGAAAAATTATATGAGACACACAGCCTTTTTTATCTGAGGTCTGTGCCCTTTTGCCTACAATTCTTTATGTTTTGTTTCATTTTACTTTCTTTACTTAAGAAAAAAATCTCTATAGTTCAGGAAACAAAAAATAAAATGGCCTCAAACTGGAGAACACTCAGGTAGGCATTGGAAATTTTCCTTCATCTTTCAATATCTTTTAACTTGTACTCAGTACAGATGTTCATATGTTTCATTTTGCATTTTAATCACTACCACCTGTTAACTGTTGTTAACTACCAGAAAAAGGATGAATAACAAAGTGTTGGAATATTGTCAACCCATCTTCAGAGAAACAAAGCAGATATAGCAAGAGATGCTTTAGGA
>NW_006408671.1:1988738-1991182 GCF_000296735.1 Chrysochloris asiatica
AAATGAGGATTGTGGGACTCATCTCATGTACTTTAGATATGATATCAGGAGAATTTTGAATCTTGACCTAGAAGAAGTTCATCATGTTTGGTAGAGAGTCGATAAATACATATTTAGAGAGAGACAGAGAAAAAAGCAAGAGAAGATAAGGCTTTCTTCTCCCTTGACAGTTTGAAGTCTCTAAATCCCTATGCAGAGTGGCTATGAGTCAGAACTGAATCAACAGCACTTAACAACAGCAAAAATAACTCTATCTATCTATCTATCTATCTATCTATCTATCTATCTATCTATCTATCTATCTATCTATTTGTTGTTAAGTGCTGTCATATCTGTTCTGACTCATAGTTGCCTCTATAGAACTCTAAGTTTCAGAAGAAGGGATAAAGAGGTGGATTGAATGCTTACTAGGAGAAAGAACTGAGCTGGCAGAAAAAGAAGAAATTTGTGACTTGAGCTAGTAACCAGACGGGTGCAGCCACCTTGAGTTTTTGTGAGCAGTTTCAGAGATTTGAAAACTTACCAGAATTACAGAACCTACCTGTGACTCATAGTGACAAAAGTGTGAATTTTTTTCTTATTCCCCACACTCCACTGTTGACAAGAGGCAAGGCATGTTCCCACCAGCGTATTCTCCCAGGGATGCTCCCACTCTCCCAGTGGAAGAAGATGGATGAAGGTGAGAGTCATAGTTATAGGCCCCACTAAAGGAGCATGGGGCTATCTTTTTAATGCAGGCTCTCCTCTAATTCTTCAGAATCTAAGTTAACCCTCTCTAGGAGAGGCTGAACAGACTCAGGGGTAGGGAAGAGGAACAAAAAACACAAAGAAAGGAAACTGTTGATCTGTGCCAGTGATTAGGCTAGCCACGGTATCATCAGCTTTAACTTCTGTGGGCAAGAGGACAATGGGTGGCATAGTAGCATACCATGTATTGGTGGAAAGAAAGGGGTGATTATTCTTTTTATTTTCTCTAGTACCTCACATTAGCCCAGTGACTAAAGATATAGTTGGGTCCCATCTGAGGATACTTCCAAGGAGGCTACTGCTGTCTGGGCTGTTGATGTTACATCAAAGTGTGTGGAGAGCAAACAGGTGTGATCTGTTGAAGACCTACAGAACCAGGTCCAGTCAGTTCTGCACTAAAGGTACTGCTCACCCTTGGCTTCACTCTGGGTCAAAAATAATCAAATAACCCAGCTGTTTTGTGGTCAAACAAATTACTTCTGGATTGGGGTCCCAGACAGTCAACACCAAGGCTCACAGGAATGGCATCCAGCATTGAGTGTTACAGTCTCATCTGTTACCTACCCATGTCATGAAGTTCACAACTAGCAGGAAACTCCAGAATTATTTCCTCTCTGGATTTTGTACTTGCCCTTGTTTTTATTTTCTTTAATTGTTTCTTTTATTCTATTCTTTCTCCCTCACTGTTCTCTCTCTTGTTTTCCCTCCTTTCTATCTCCTCTTTAATTTTTATGTCTTTTGTTTTCTGCTTCACTTTCTTAACAACTGTTGCCTCTTAATTTCTTCTTTGTCTTTTTAAAAAATGCCTCTTAGGTTTTTTTGTCTGTCCCTTTTAATCATTCTTCTTTCTACTTGTGTTTAGGTCTTTTTCTTTATTTTTATTTACCTTCTTTTAGTTTCTCTAACTGTTTTGCTTTTCAGTCCCTCTTTTCACTCTTTTCTTTTTGTATTCTTTTGTTAGCATTTGCCTGCATTTTTCTGTTGCCTAATTTTTCTTTTCTTTTCTCTTTTTTCTTCTTTAATGTTTTCTTTTTATTTTGCTGTTGTTTATAGGCTAATGCTAGTTTTCCTTCTCTCTTGTGTGTGTGTTTTCCCTTCTTGCCTCACCCTTCAGGAGACAACAACTGTGACCATACAGCATAGCCAAAACTTTACCTTCTACAGGTTAACCCATTCATCAAGAGCTAATACCAACTGTTATAAAACAGATCAATTATAACAGATGAATCCATCTTAAACTTAATGGCACAGTGAACAGAGAACATTACACAAGCTCATCTTTTGTACACACTCACCAGGAGATAATTGGCGAGTGCCTAAGAATACACCAACATACAATCATCAACTTTATACAAATACAACAACGTTACAATCTCAAATGTAGCAGGCAATTTGTGTTCACATGAAGAAACAAGGCAGAGTGGCTGAAACAAGGTACCAACTGGCAGAGGTACAAAACTTTTGTTTTGTTTTTACAAATTTTTATTGTGAATTGAGTGATAGTTTACATGGGAGAACATAGGTTTTATTCTCATCATTTCATTGCAATGATTACAATCTCCTCTGTGTAACATTATTCAACAGTATTTGCTTCTATTATATCTGTTTTTGTTTTGTTTTTGAGTGGTATATACAAAAACACTTAGGACAAAATATTTTTTAATAATAAAAAGGCATTGGAATTACCTTTAAAAAAA
>NW_006408671.1:1992777-1993830 GCF_000296735.1 Chrysochloris asiatica
ATTAAATTGGGAGCAGGCCACTCTCCTAAGGACGTATCCCTTTAATTGTTTGGCTGCTCTTAGCCTCTTATCATAAGCTAAGTATGCCAGTATTAGGTTTCTCATCATGGGAATAAGCACATCTTAACTACTAAACTTCTGGAAGTCTTGGCCTACACAAGTTGATACAGAACTCAAAACATTACACACACAAAGTCGAAATAGATTCAAAATCAAAGGATAGAAAAATATATCAAGCTAATGGCCATAAAAAATGAGCAGAAGTGGCAATATTATTTCCTGATAATGTAGACTTTATGGCAAAAACCAGCATAAGTGACAAAGAAGAACATTATCTCATGTTTTAATGGTCAAATGAACAAGAAGACATAACCATAATAAATATCTATGCTACTAATGAAAATACCTCAAAATACATAAATCAAACTCTAAGAAAATTGAATAAATAAATAGACAACTCTACAATAATAGTAGTAAATTTTAATACACCACTTCCAATAAAGGACATAACTAGAAAGAAATTCAACAAAGACACAGAAGAACTAAACAACACAGCAGACTAACTTGATCTTATAGACTTATTTATGCAAAGCACTCAACCACAAAAAAGCAAAATATGTATTATTCTCCAGGGCACATGGAACATTATCTCGAATATATTATATGTCAGGTCACAAAGGAAGCCTCAGTAAATTTAAAAGCACAGAAACACTGCAAAGCATCATTTTCAGATATCAATAGGAAGATCAAAGAAACAAAATCAAATACATGTAGACTGAATAACATCCCACTTAAAAGCTAATGTGTAATAGAACAAATTAAAAAAAAAAAAAAAAAAAAAAAAAAAAAAAGATCAAGTGTGGCAGAAGCCATGTCACCAAGGGGCAGAGCGGTGAAGGACCCTAAGCATGAAGGGCTCATTGTTAAACAAGGCCACAATGAGTCTCCCATTGGAAGGCAAAGCCCCGAGGAGGGATCTCATGTGGGGACTCTGCAGTTTCTGTCTCTTTGTTTTAATCAGCTTATTTTTAATTTTCTTAATTTTATAATAAA
>NW_006408671.1:1997400-1998012 GCF_000296735.1 Chrysochloris asiatica
CAAAACAAGGCCGGGCACATTGTGGAACAGATCATCAAGTGCTCAATAATGTGTATTGGCACACTGGTTGAAACAGTAGACTCAAAAAGAAATGATTGTGAGGACAATGCAGGACTGGATAGTGTTTCATTCTGTTGTAAATAGGGTCCTGGTGAGTCAGAACTGACTTGGTGATACCTAACCAAAGCAGCAGCACACACATGTACTTCCAATAAGTCTAGAGTCATGGATATTTCTTCCTTTCTATGTTCAATAAGCATAATGAAATCAATTTAGTGGACAAGTGTGATGCCTTATGAAGGGAAAGGCTGTCAAGTTCCCTGCAGACCAAATTATGACTTAAGGCTGGAGACTTAATTTACTTCTCAAGTATAATAGTGAAGGTGTGTTGTTGATCTTGCTAATTGAAGGCACACTACTACTGACTGTCCTACAAAACAGAGATGAATAAAAAGGCATTTTCCATTTCAATGTCTGGATGGGAAATACTAGAAGATATATTAATTTGCACAGCAATGAAAACACATTTGGGACAGCAGCTGCAATCAGTCATCATCTGGTCAAATTTATGATAATCCACTGTCTTTCTCTAAGATCCATGTGTGTGTGTGT
>NW_006408671.1:1998112-1998726 GCF_000296735.1 Chrysochloris asiatica
AGGGTGGACAGATTTCAAATGAGCTTCCAGACAAAGACAGTCTAGGAAGAGAGACGAACTACTTCCAAATATTTAATCACTGAAAACATTGTGAATAGCAGAGAAACACTGTCATATTTAGGGTCAGAAAATGAGCCCTCAGTTTGAAGGTATTCAAAATGGACTGGGGAAGAGTTGCTTCTTCAAAGTGTAGTTCACCATGATGATGGTAATGGAGTAAAAAGCCTGTGGAAGAAAAACCCACGGGACCTTCGTTTGCTGATGGAACACAACTCAAAATGAAGAGAAACAGCTATAAACATCCATTAATAATCGGATCATGAAATGTACGATGTATGAATCTAGAAAATTAGAAATTGTCAAAAAATAATTGAAACACATTAACATCGATAGGTATTAGTGAGCTTAAATGGACTGGTATTGGCCATTTTGAAACTGGCTATGCCGGGAATGACAAATTGAAAAGGAATGGTGTTGCATTCATTGTCAAAAAGAACATATCCTATCAGTCATGAGTTACAATGCTGTCTGTGATAGGATAATATCTGTGTGCCTACAGGGAAGACCAGGTAATACCACTATTGTTCAAATTTACGCACCAACCACTAAAGCCA
>NW_006408671.1:2002412-2010109 GCF_000296735.1 Chrysochloris asiatica
TGAGTCGGTTCTGACTCGATGGCACATGACAACAACAACAACAACAATATTCTCTAAAAATGGATTATTTCCTATTTCTCAATTAAACAGTAACTGTCATAAAAAGCTATAAATACTTTTGGGGAAAAGGCTGTAAGTAAGGTTAGTAGTATACATTTTTGTAATTTTGGGGGTTTTTCCTTAATACGATTTGTTTCCCCTGTATTCAAGGGCTTTAGAGTCTGTAAACTGTAATAAAGTTTGAGAATTAATTGAGAAGCCATGAAATTCTTTCTGGCATGTCAAATTAGACTGCAATGCACTTGACCTAGAATTATTCTGCTTATATAGATCAAGTAAATATTTAATTTTTTTCATCTATTTCACTTTTCAGAATATATGACTAAATAGTCAATGACATAAATCCATGATTTTCAGAGTACTCTAATTTCTCTTTGACTCAGCTATCCATTATAATAACCAGTCTCACCTTGTCTTTGCCTCTTAAGTGCCACCACTTGATCCCTGCCACCCCGGAGTCCAATCAGCCTCATTATAGTTAGGTGTCTTAATTACGTTAGGGGAGTTCACACTGTTAAGTCTGACCTATATAATAGAGCTATAATGTTACTCCTCAAAGGTGCTTGAATTCCCTTTACAGATTTGTTCCTCATACTTTTGGAAAAAGATGTCTGTTCTGGACACTCCCTGAACTAGCCTGTGGGTCTAATATAACAAATACACTCTAGTATATGACTTTCTCTAAGCCATTTGACACCTTCTTTTATAGTACACCAAGGCAGTTATAATATTTTAGTTTGATTTAGTGTAGGCTACCCCTTAGTCCACACATCAGTCAATTAACCAAATAAACTATTAGATCATTTTCTAATTTCTCAGGGTGAATCACTGAATAAAGTGTGCTTAGTGGGCCCATATCAATAAACTTAGACTGATCCAACATTTTGTTCCTTTCACCATTACCCAACATATTTAGTAGCAGTTTCCATACATATATCCTAGGTTTCTTTATACATATATTAGAAAAATTGAAGCAGATCTTTGGAGAGGTGTGTGCCTCCTCCTGGCTCACACTTTGTACTTTACTTCTTGTGGTTCACTGGGACTTAAGTCTAGTTGTAGTTCTAGAAGTAAAATGAGTGGCAGGGCTGAATTTGTGGGACATTCAGCAATGCCTATGATGTTGGTGGCATCAGGCCATCCTACAGGCAATGCCACAGATGTTGGTGAAAGGGTCTTAGATTTACTGTTGAACGTTGCTTAGCAGACAACACTGGAGTAATCTCTTTAGATTGGGAATGAAAGGGTTGGATCTGTTGGCAGGTGTGATTCAACAGAATTTAGTTAATCACTAATCCTAGCTTCCTAATTATCTTCCCTAATGCCCCATGGATCTTTCAGGATCCAATTTTTTTTCAGTCAATGCCTTCACTTAAACTTCAGATATTATTCACCATTAGGAATATAGTTGTTGATGTAAATCAGCCATTCTTAAAATGAAATTCTGGGTTTGGCATCCTGCAATCTCAGCTCTTCTACTACAAGTAACAAGCCTTCCTTTCAGGGCGCAAGTGGTAACGTTTAGATCTTTATGTGGTGCTTTGGCTGTTATTATGCAGTTGTAGTCCTGAGCTCATCCTTTTCTTACACCACTTTCTCTAGTGGAAATAATGACAACCATGGAGACTTTCTATCCTTCTTTGATATAAATGTTGAACATTTCAAAGACACAATCACCCAGAGTATTATTTCTCATAAATATATGATCCAACGGTAGTGATAGTTTGCATATTTCTACTGTCACCCCATGTCATGGATTAGCGGTGCCTCTTCTCTACTAGAATAAGAGCCATGAGATTCTTTCAGTTTAGCCAGACTTGAGAACTAATTCAGAAAACTCATCCTTAAGGTTTCGTTCCTCTAGAGCCACTCTTGTTTCCAAATGTCTTAGTCTAGGTTTTACCTGGAATCAAAAATAATAAAATAGGTCTATACAGAGAGAAATACATCAAGGAAATGAATCATGGAATTGTGAGCAAATGGCTCACACAACTTTAGGGACTGGCAAGTTCCAAATCTTTGGACAAGCTAAAAGTCTCACAGCCTCTGGTGGCTCACATGGATCCAGGGTGTGACAAATAAAAAACCTGCCAGGTAAAGTGACAGGCCTTTGCTCATTCACAGAGTTTCCAGTGTTGGCAAATGCAAAGTCTGCAGTGTAGGTGACCAATTAGAGACTCCTGTTGGGTTATTCTTAGGAACTGAAAGGAAGAAAATTGCAGGATTGGAAATATACCAAATTTGGCCCAAATATTAGTTTATATCATAGATGCAGATCACACTCCAAAGGAAACTCTATTCTAACTGAGAGGCTGCTCACAAAATCAGATCACAAAATGTAAGATGACACATGTACCACACTTTACATGTTCAAAAAGCCCTACTGAAATACTTATACTTCTGTTCAAATACTTTAACAACTTTTTAAATATCATTCTCTTAGTATGTTTTGCTTTTTCTTTTTTCTTCCTTCCTTTCTTTCTTTTATACTTGTCTTCTCATGAACTCTAAATTCCTCAATTTTCTAATCTCCCACTGCAGTACAGAGCTTGTCATTAGAAAATGACCCTAAATCTTCAGCATTGATTAGAATGCTCCCATCTTTATCTTCTTTGGAGTACACATGATTTCCCCTGTAGACAGAATGTCCTTTGTTCTATGATCATGTTTAAAAAATACATGATCAGCAACAACAGGCAATATCTAAATCTTATCATTGTCATTATCTCTATATACATATGTCTATTTTTCAATGTCAACCTCACCTCAAACTGTGTAAACACTACCTCTATCTTTCCATTTCTCTTTTTATTTCATTAGAACATACATTTAATTGACCCTACCACTTCTACGGAGTCCTGGTGTGGCACTGTGAGTTAATACGCTGGACTGCAAAGTAATTTGATCTTCAAGATCGGTGGTTCAAGCTCACCAGCCACTCCTCTGAAACCCTATAGAAGATCACTGTGGTTGGAACCAACTCAGTGGCACTTAACAACAACAACCTATACACTTCATTTCATATTTCAGTTCCCTCATGCCCATCATTACAACCACTTTCTCTAATATCTTCATCATCTCTCCCTTTATCATGATTGTCAAAAAATTAATCCTAAATGGATACTTTATCTGCCCATCTCATAACTTCACATGAGCCATTTGATGTGGCTGAAGGAAAACAAACAAGCAAATAGACAAACACAACATGCTTGATTTATTTCACTTTGAACTTATGGTTACGTATTTCAAATGGACCTTCAGTTTGGCCATATTCACAGCATATTTATTTTATCTGCTACTATTCATTCAAAAATATTTTATGGGTTTCTTCTCTTTTTCTAACATCCAAGATATCTTCTTCAATTCTCAATCTCAGCTTATAAATATGTTTCATATTTCATTGGTTAAATAAAAATAATCAGAGAATACTTCTAGAAGCCTCCCCTCAAAGTAACTGGCTCTGCACTTGCTTATCTTCCCAAATATTGCCTATATCCTATGAATTCTACACTAATTCTTCAATGAGCTTTCCAAATATCACCTTTCAAAATATCCTTTGAAGTGTGATCCCTCATTCTATTATATGATTCCCATCAACATGCACATATATTGAATTAGTACCCATTTTAAACACAAAATTAAAGCAAGCAAACACATTTCAACCATAAAACTCCCCACTGTTACAACTTAGTTTTTTTTTCTGTTCCCAGGTATAGAGGGAAAATAAAACAAGTTCCCTTTACAAAAATATCTACTGATCTTAACCCACTTCATGCAACAATACCGGTCAAAGTAACATAAATTCCTCCTTTGATAATTGTAACAAATTTAT
This sequence comes from Chrysochloris asiatica, assembly GCF_000296735.1. Lineage (NCBI taxonomy): Eukaryota > Metazoa > Chordata > Mammalia > Afrosoricida > Chrysochloridae > Chrysochloris > Chrysochloris asiatica. The sequence goes on from NW_006408671.1 coordinate 2,006,305, forward strand.
TTTTATTCTCTTCACCTTCCCCGTTCTAGTCAAACAATCAAACCATTTCTCTGATAAATACCCTCCACTGAATTTTCATTGCAATCCAAATAGCATATATACTTCCTAACAAGAACTTTGAGTTCTGAATAATAATTCTTTGCATGTTGATAAAGGTCAAACTCTCTTATATCAAATCTTATATATTGGTCTTTTACTGTGTTACAACTACACTAGCTTTAACACTTAAGTGCACTTACCTTATTCTGACTTGTTGTTGTTAAGTGTCGCTGAGTTGGTTCTGACCCATAGTGACCCTGTATAGGGTTTCAGAGGAGCAGATAGTGAACTTAAACCACCAACCTTGCAGTTTAAATGGCTTTGCAGTCTGGCACATCAGCCCACAGTGCCACACCAGGACTAAGATATCTTAAATTTGTGAGTTCATCTTGGAAAGTATTTCCTCTGTACAGTTTCAGTTCTACCTGTTTCTTATAATTTAGATCTTCTCAGAAACCTTTACCTATAGTATACTAGTCTATTTGTTTCCATATTTGAAAGAATTAAATTAATCTAATATGATAATGCATTCCAATACAATGCAACTCACACAAGATGGGAGTGTAAATATTTTGTATAATGTCTAAATCCTTAAACCTTAAAAATGTGCTTGTCATGGGATAAGTATGAACTGAATTTTTCAGAAAAAATAATGTATTTCTTCCTGATATTGTAACTAGAGCAAGGTCAATCTCAAAAATGAAAAGTGATATGCATCATGGCTAATTTTATATAATAAATAGGCTAAGCTATGGTGTTCTGTTGTTTGGTCAAATACTAGTTTAGTTGTTTTGTGAAAGCACTTTGCTTATGTGATTGACATTTATAATTAGCATACTTTGAGTATCCTTAGTCAACATGGTTGGACCTCATTCAATCAGTTGAATGCCTTAAAAACAAAACCTCGAGAAGAAGGGTTCTACTTCAAGACTATAAAGAATGTAACATAAATATCCTGCCAAATTTTTTACCTGTCTGGCCTAAAAAATGTAAGAATGAAGGAAATTTTAGAGTGAAGCCTCTACCTGACACATTGCAGCATAATAATTCTGTAGAATAAGCACTAGACTAGGAACAACAACGTTAGGGGTTCACCTCCACCACTTGCTCCATGAGAAAATGATGAAGGTTTCTGCTCCTGTATCAGAAATAGTATACAGAGTCACTGTGAGTCTGAACTGACTCAACAGCACTTAACAACAATAACCTGACTGAAACATTTTAGACTTGATGGTCTCACCACTCATCTGTCAGATTGGCATAGTGTGATGGCTTGCATGCTTCTGTGATGCTGCATGTATCAGTATTTTAAATGCAAACAGGGTCAACCACGATGAACAAGGTTCAGCTGAACTTCTAGACTATGACAGACTCAGAAGGAGAGATGGTCTATTTTAGATTATTTAATCACCGAAAATCCTATGAAACCAGAATAGTAATTTTTGAAACATGATGAAGAACACCACAATATTGATAAATGTAGTGCCAGAATATGAGCCCCTCAAGTTGGAAGGCACTCAAAATATAACTAGGGAAGAGCTGCCTCCTCAAAGTTGACCATGGTGACACAAATGGAGTAAAGCTTATGTGATTCCATTGACTGATGGGAAACAACTCAAAATGAGGAGGAACAGTTGTAAATATCTATTAATAAATGAAACATATAATGTAAAAGTGTGAATCTAGGAAAATTGGAAGTTATCAACAATTAAATTGATTGCATAAATACTGATAGCCTAATTATTAGTGCACTGAAGTGGACTGTTATGGGCGATTTTGAATTTGGCAGTCACAAGATTTACTATGCCAGAAATGACTAATTAGAGAGGGATGATATCATATTCATCATCAAAAAGAACATTCCAAGATTCATCTTGAAGTTTTATTCTATTTGTGATAGGATGATATCTATAAGCCTACAAGGAAGACCAGTTAATGCAATTGTAATTCAAATTCATACACCAACCACTCAAGCCAGTGATAATAAAATTGAAGAATTCTACCCAGTTCTGTCTGAAATACAAGAAGAAAGAAAAACGTAATTAAGAAGACAAGGAAGAAACCAAAGACCAGAATTGGTATAAGAAACTTGCTCTCTATTGTAGAAACGCTAAAGCAAATGGAAGAAATTAGAGATAAAATAGCTGAACAGAAAATTTCAAAGGGTAGATAGAATAGATAAAGTTAAATATTATAATGAAATGTGCAAAAGATCTGAAGTTAGAAAAGCAAATGGAAAGAACAGCTCAGCATTTCTGAAGCTAAGCCAGCTGAAGAAAAAAATCCAAGCCTGGACTTGCAATACTGAAGAATTCTTTGGGCAAAATTGTGAATTATGCAGAAAATATCAAATGAATATGGAAGGAATATCCACAATATCTGTAAAAAAATAGTCCATGTTCAACCATTTCAAGAGCTAGCATATATGATATGTTAGCCAATGGTACAGAAGGAAGAAATCCAAGGTACACTGAAGGCATTAGCAAAGACCAGAACTTTGAAAATTAATGGAATACAAGTTGAAATATTTCAGCAAACTGATGCAGGCCATTCATCTATGTCAAAATATTTAGAAGACAGCTACTATGCCAACTAATTGGAAGAAATCCGTATCTGTGCTCATTCCAAAGAGAGGTGATGAAATGGCATGTGAAATCATCAGATAATATTATTAATATCACCTACAGGTAAATTTCTGCTAAGATAATTCAAAAACAGCTACAACTGTATCTTGACAAGGAACTGTCAGAGGTTCAAGTTGAATTCAGAAGCAGTCATGGCACAAGGGATAACACTGAGAATACAATAAAGATGTTTACCTGTGCTTTATTGACTATGCAGTCTTTTTTTTTTTTTTTTAATTGTGAATTGAGTGGTAGTTAACATGGGAGAATGTTGGTTTTACATGCATCATTTCATTGCAATGATTACAATCCCCCACACATCATCACTCAACAATATTTGCTTCTATTCTCTCTGTTTTGTTGTTGTTTTCTTTTGAGCAGGAGAGATGTACACAAAAACACTCAGGAATATATAATCATTTAAACAACTGAAGGGAACATTCTGCAAACCTGCATACTGGCTGCCAGTACACAACCTTTCTCTTTCCATGAGTCTAGAGTCTTCAGCTGTTCTTTCTCTCCATGTCCTCATCTCTGCCTCCATCTCTGGTGTCACTGCTTCTCTGGATAGGGTCCCACATTCCACTCATGCTCTGTTCCCTTGATAGTCCTGGGGCCCTCTGTTCCCGGACTACTCCTCCATTTAAAATGATTAACTACTCCACCATTTTTTGTTACAAAATTTCTACTTTTACAGTTGTAACAGTCAAAATTAGTCATAATAACAATTATTCACTATTGAATCATAAGAATCATATTCCCATCTCCTTTCTCCAGACCAACCTAGACAAGATGAAAACTATTCAGTGGGGATTATTCCTTCCCCTACATGCTCTGAAACTAAAGTCTGTCATGAAAACTTGCAAGCCAGCCACTTAGTGCCTTTATAGTCCTACCCCAACCCCCATTTTAGGTAGCCAATGTCTAAGTTGCCTGTCCCCATGTTCTGGTCTAACAACTACTTCTTGGTCCAGGTGTAGATTCCTCATGAGCACAATTAAATGTTCCGGAATACTCATACTTTGCAATGTTATCCACAGCTTCTCATGAGCCACACAATTGAAAGCCTTTGCATAGTAAATAAAGCACATGTAAACATCTTTCTGATATTCTCTGCTTTCAGCCAAGATCCATCAGATATC
>NW_006408671.1:2011569-2025248 GCF_000296735.1 Chrysochloris asiatica
CCAGTCTTTATCAGCTCTCTAATGCCTAAGATATCGGTGTTTATATGTTTCATTTCATTTTTGACAGCTTCCAATTTTCCCTTACATTTCATACAATTTCCAATTTTTATACATTCCATGTTCAGTGGATGTTTACAACTGTTTCTCTTCATTTGGAGTATTGCCCCATAAGCAGATGAAGGTCCCATGGGTTTTTCTCCCACAGGCTTTACTCCATTCGCATCTTCACTGTCAGCTTCCCTTTGAGGATGCAGCTCTTCCCCAGTAGCCTTTTGAGTGCCTTCCAACCTGAAGGGCTAATTTCCTGGCACTGTATCTGACAGTGTTTCTCTGCTATTCATAAGGTTTTCAGTGCCTAAATATTTGGAAGAAGTTTGTCACTCGTTCTTCCTAATCTGTCTTTGTCTGGAAGCCTATCTGAAACCTGTCCACCGTGGGTAATCCTGCTGGTATTTAAAATACCAGTGGCATAGCTTTTAGAATCACAGCATCTCACAAGGCACCATAGTACGACAAACTGACAGACGAGTCGTGCCCCTTTGGTTTAAGTGGAAACTCGTAAATTGGCATGTTATTGTTGTTGTTAGGTGCCACTGACTCATAGTAACCTTATGCACAGCAGAACAAAACAATGTCTGATCCTGGGCCAACCTCACTCCTGTTGCCACACTTGAGTCCATCAATGCTGCCACCTTGCCAATCCATCTCATTGGTGGTTTTCCTCTTTTTCTCTGACCCTCCATCTTACCAAACATAATATCCTTCTCCAGTGACTGTTTCCTCCTGACAATATGTCCAAAGTATGAGAGATGAAATTTGGCCATAAATAGACATAAAGGCAGTTATTTGAGGAAAACAAGGGTGTACTGAATGGTTTAAAATAAGGAAGGGTGTTTGTCAGGGTTATACTCTCACTATATTTATTAAATCTGTAAACTGTGCAAATATTTGGAGAAGCTGAATTATATGATGAAGAATGTGGCCTCAGGTTAGGAAGAAGGCTCATTAAAAATCTGCAAGATGCAGATGTTACAGTCTTACTTGTTGAAAGCTAAGGGAACATAAAATCCTTACTGATGAAGATCAAAGACCACAGCCTTCCATATGGGTTACAAATCAATGTAAGAAAAAAACAAAAATCTTCACCATATGAAAAATTAATAACATCATGAAAAATGGAGAAAAGATTGAAGATGCCAAAGACTTCATTTTGCTTAGATCTACCATCAATAGCCATGGAAGCAGCAGTCAAGAAATCAAATGACTAATTGCATAAGTCAAATCTGCTACACAGACCTCTTAAATTGTTCAAGATCAAAGATGTCACTTTGAGTGCACTTGAACCAAACCATGGTATTTTCAGTAGTTTGATATGCATGTGAAAGTTGCACTAATAAGAAAGTTCACTAATAAGAAAATCATTGAAGAATTGATGCATTTAAGTTCTGGCAACTGAGAAGAATATTTTAAGCACCCTGGACTGCCAAAGAGCAAACAGATTTGTGGTGCACAAAGTACAGTCAGAATGCTCCTTAGAAGCCAGGATTGGGAGACTTAAATCTCTCATACATCATCTTAAGTTTTTAAATGCCATCGAGTTGGTTCTGATTGACAGCAAACCAATAAGTACACTGTGGTGTCTTGCATGTAGCAGTGATGCTGGAATCTATGCCATCATTATTTTAAGTATCATCTGGTTTGCCCATGGTGGATAAGTTTCATCTGATCTTCCAAACAAAGACAGAATAGGAAAGCAACAAGGTGGACTACTTCTGGATGTTTAGCCACTGAAAACTTTATGAAAGCAATGGAACCTCTCAGATTGTTGTTATTAAGTGCTGTCAAGTTGGTTCTGACTCACAGTGAACCTGTATAGGATTTTCAAGGAGCAACTGGTGAGCTTGAACCACCGACCTTGCAGTCCAAACCAACTTTGCAGTCCAGCCCATTAACCTGCAGTACTACTTCATGATTCCAGACAGCACCTGGATATTGAGTATTGAAACATTATGAATAGTACCAGGATATTGTCAGGTACAATGCTGAAAGATGAGCCTGTCAGTTTTGGAGACACTAAAAAGGAGCCTGGGAAAGAGCTGTCTCCTCAAAGCAGTGGCAACCAAAGGGAAGCAAATTAAGTGAAATTTTAGGACCTTCATTTGCTGATAGAGCACAACTCAAAATGAAAAGAAACAACTGTAAATATATATTAATAATCAGAACATGGAATGTACAAAGTATGAATCTAGATAAATTAGAAATTCTCTAAAATGAAATGGAATACATGAATGTCAGTCCATATGGAGGACTAAGATGTGCTTGACTCAAGACATAGTATTTTCAATAGCCTCATATGCATGTGACAGTTGGACAATGAATAAGTTAGGCCTTAGAAGAATTGATGCATTTAAGTTATGGTATTGTAGAAGAGTATTAAAAGTATTATGGACTGCCAGAAGAACAAATAAATCTGTGCTGGAAGAAGCACAGCTAGAATGTTCCTTAGAAGCCAGGATAACCCAGTGGCAGCCACAGTGGCGTCAAGTGGAACAATGATTGTGAGGATAGTCCAGGACCTGTCAGAGTTCCATTATGTTGTGCATAGGGTTTCATGAATGTGAATCAATTTGACAGCATCTAAAAACAACAACATATATTTATGGTAGATATATATGAGTATGGCTAAAAAATTATCCACATTCTGGCTGTAGAATTTAATTGAATTCACTTTTAAAAAAGAAAAATACATCATTTTTCAGCAAAATTGCCTTGCTTTTCAATACACTTTGTCCATCTTTCAAAAGACTTTCATATTACCTTATTAATATATATATACTGAGGTGTGAACCACAAATTCACCGCTTTCTTCACTTCTTCATCAGAAATAAACCTTTATTCTTGAAATAATCTGCTTTCACAAGATCAGAGGTGAAAGTTCAGTGGAGCAAAATCAGGAATATAGGAAGGATGTTTTATCACCTCAAAATGAAATTTTTTCAGAGTGTCAATACTGTGGGCAGGGATGTGGACCTTCATGGTTATGCAAGTTCATAAAACTCGTGGCTAGGAGTCCTCTATGTTTGATCCAAAGTTTAGGCTTCAGCACTTTAGTGAGCATATTGCTATAATGAGCACTGTTTATTGCTGAACTTCTTTTCCTAATAGTGTTCCAATATTCACCAGTGAGAATTCCAGAAAATTGTAAGCATCAATTCTCTAGATGATGATAGACATTATAATTTACTCTTGCTAGGCTGGCGATTGAGAATGTTTCTATTCTATATTCTGCTGTTTACTCTTAGGCTCCTAGTGATTTATCCATGTCTTGTCAAAAGCAGGGATTTTTTAAAAGAAACTTTTACCTTCCTTTGAGTATCAGTCGAAATTTTGTTTACACATGTCCAGATGTTTCTGCTTATTCTCTTTGATGAGTTGTTTCAGTATCCGTCTCGCACTAACTTATAGAAATCAAAGTTTGTTGTGCATCATTTCATAGGCAGTAGCCATGACTGATTTGAAAACTATTTGCCACACAATCTACCATCACTTGTCTATTTGACAAATTCATTTCATGTGCACATTCAATGTTATCATCAGCCTTAGACATGGATGGGCATTTTAATGTAACTGTATACTTTTTGACTCACCCTCTTATATATAAATGCATGCATATATATTGTATATATATTTGGAAGTATGAGAATTATGGAACACTTACTTGTGCTCGTGAGAAACACGTACATAGGCCAAGTTGTTCGAACAGAACATGGGAGCACCAAATGGTTTTAACTTAGAAAAGCTGTGTGCTAAGGTTGTATTCTTTCACCATATTTATTCAATCTGTATGCTGAGCAAATAATATAAGAAACTGGATTATATGAAGAAAAACATTTTATCAGGACTGGAGGAAGAATCATTAGCAAACTGTGATATGCAGATGTTACAACCTTGTTTGTTAAAACAAAGAGGACTTAAAATACTTACTGATGTAATACAAGTCCACAGCTTTCATTATGGGTTGCAACTCAATGTAAAACAACAACAACAACAAAAAAAAAAATCCTCACCATTGGATCAATAAGCTTTTGTTTTGCTCAGATAAACAATCAACACATATGAAAGCAGCAGTATAAGAAATCAAACAACTTATTGTATTAGGCCGATCTGCTGCAGAAGAACTCTTTAAAGTGTTGAAGAGCAAAGATGTCAGTTTGAGGACTAAGGCGTACTTAACCAAAGCTGTGGTATTTTCAGTAACCTCATATGCATGTGAAAGTTGGGCAGTTAAGAAGGAAGACCATAGAGGAATTGATGCATTTGAGTTATGGTGTTGGAGGAGAATATTGAGACTGCCAAAGGAATAAATAGATCTGTGTTAGATGTATAGCCAGAGTGCTCCTAGGAAGCCAGGATGACCAAACTTCATCTCTCATACTTCAGACATATTCTCAGGAAAGACCTGTCATTGGAGAATATCATGTTTGGTAAAGTTGAAGAAAATGAGGAAGACCCCCAATGAGATGGATTGGCACAGTGGTGACAGCGATAATCACAGGTTTACCAACAATTTTGAGGTTGGCCCAGAGTCTCAGATTTAGCAGTGATTGTGAGGTTGACCCAGGACTGGTAGTGTTTCATTCTGTTGTGCATAGGGTTGCTGTGCATTAATATAATAACAAATCATATATATATAATAATCCATATATATACATATATACACACATACACACATAAATTATACAAGGTCACCAGCTGTTCCTTGGAAACTATATAGGTCACTATATGTCAGAATCAAGTCAATGGCACATAAGAAAAACAACAATATTACATGCATATATATGTGTGTGTGTTTTAATAGGTTGACTGCAACATCACTTTGAACCTTAAGATTGGTGGTTCAAGCTCACCAGTTACTCCTCAGAAACCATATACAGGGTTGCTATGGGTTGGAACCAACTGAACAGCACTTCAAAAACAAACAAACAACAATGCATGTGTATATATTTGCTGTTGTTAGGTACTGTTGACTCAGTTCCAGCTCATAACAACACTATCTAAGATTTCCAAGAAGCAACTGGTGGGTTTGAACCATCAACCTTCTGGTTCACAATCCAGTGTTATTCTACAGTGCCACACCAGGATTCCATAATAATATTATATTGTATCTTATCCTAGCTCATCCTTTCACATGATATATCATCATATCATACCATATTATACATACCTTGGAAAATTATATATTATCATGAACAGAATGTTGCTAGAAATGTATATTTTGAATATGCCTCAAGTGAAGCCTTAAAAGAAAATTATATTATTGGATACATGAGGAAAGGTGATTCTTGTTAAAAATGGCAAAGACCTTGACTGAGTATATCTTAAAGTTTGGGAAAAGACTGTTAATGATGATGTTGTGTATTTAGCTAAGGTGATTTTTACACAAAGTATGAAACGGGTAAACAGATTTCTCCTTACGGCATATAGTAAAATGTAAAATGAAAAGGGTAAATTGAAGAATAAATTGTTAGGCAAAAATTTTGAAAATTGTAGGTTATGTTGTAAAATTGCGAAAGCATGCCTTAGAGAGAATACCAAGTGTTTGACTAGACAATTTGCATGTGTGATTAACGGATATAATAAACCATCTCAGCAGACCCACGTCAGCTTGAAATGAATGGAAAATATTGGAAACAAAATGAATGAAAGCTGTTCATCTCTGGAATCCTACATGAAGAAAATTGGTCAGTGCAGTTACTCAGTTTCCAGTATATGCTATGTATCTTTCAGGAAAACAGAGCAGTGACAAAAGAATGGATCAGAAGCCATAGAAATTGCTATGTTTTGGATAGTGAGGGAACTACTTGCTCAGTTAGGGAAGCAAGAAACACTACCTCAAGCAGAGGAGATATGGATGAGGGGAACAGGGCTCCTGCACATCCTAGCACAGAGGACAGAGTCCTGTCTTAGGTAAGACCAACAGATGGAGGTTTGTTTTCAAATTTTAAATCTATTTAGAGTTTCCCAACTGAGTTATAGACTTTTCTGAGATCCATTGCTCCTTTCATTCAATTTTGTTTCCACAAATGGAAAAAAAAAATTCTGTGCCTGGACAGAACATTTGCAGAGTCTCAACTGTACTTGGTCTAGATAATTTAGAAGATGAGAGTTTAGATTTTAAATTGATGTTTTATACATTTCGTCTTCTGGAATACTTGAATGTGCTGAATATATTTTGCATGTGGGATGTACATGAGTTTTGTGGGACTAGAGGGGAATTGTTATGGATTAAATTTTGACCCACAAAATTTATTTTGAAATTCTAACCCCTGTTCCGTATGACAATGATCTTGTTGGAGGATGAAGTCTTTGAGAAATATCATCAGCTCACATGGGGTTATACTAGAGTGATTCCTAATCCAATTTTAGTTATATTCTTATAAAAACGTAGAAGAGACTCAAAAACAAAGAAAGAGGAATGACAGGCATATAAATGAATCTATACTAACAGAAGTTAGGAGGCAAGTAAGTATCATCAAGAGACTTCGGAATAATATAACTGGTCCAGCATGTTGATTTGGATTTCAGTCCACTGTAAATATGAGGCAGTAAATTTCTGTTGTTTAATATCCTTGTTTGTTTGGTGAGTTATTCACTGAGCTGCAAACCACAAAGTCAGTAGTTCATATCCACCAGATGCTCATGGGAAAAGAAATGAGGCTTTCTAATCTGGTAAAGGATCTTTATGACTCATAATCGTCTCAACAGCATACTTCCACCAATGCCAAATCAGCACACTTGGTGTAAATTTGCTATAAAATATGCTGGAAAATACTGTGGCACTGCCAATAGACTAATGGAAAAGAATAGAAAATGCAGAAATAGAGTTAGATATAAATTAGAACAGGTTGAACATAAAATTTGCATTTAATTACAAAAGTAAGAATGTATTATACATTGGGACAATTGCTTATATATTTGTAAAGACAAAAATAGCAGACATTGTTAACTCAAACAATTTCAATCAATCATTTATGAAAGGGTTAGATACTAAAAAGAAAAAAAAAAAAAAACACTTCAACATACTAAAAGTAAATAGGTAGAAATGATTTACAATTTCAGAGTACAAAATTTATTTTTACATTAAGGATGGTCTAAATATTAGAATCTATGAAGGGAATTATTTAAGTTATACCCACATGTATTTGCAAAACTTGTAACACAATTATATACTAGAAAAACTTGGAAACAAAATTAAGGAATTAGTAGGAAAATATTGCTTGTGTAAACCTTAGTATCAATAGTACACCAACTTTACTTGAGGTAAAAGCACAAAAATTATTACAGAGTTAGAAAAGGCAATGCATATGTTAAAGAAAAAAGTTTTTAATAGATAAATGGCAATTGCCGACTAGTCAATACTGACTCATAACCAACTTGTATAGGGTTTTCAGTAGTGACAGGTGGGTTTAAACCATTGACCTTGCAGTTCAAACTAATCTTAAGGTTCAGTACATTATCCTGCAGCACTATACCAGAACTCCAAATGCATTTGTTAGATGCCATAGAGTTGGTACCAATTCATAGTGACTCTGTGCACAACAGAATGAAACACTCCCCAGTCCTGCCCCAGTCTGACAATCATTGCTACATTTGAACCCATCACTGACACCACTGTGCCAATCCACCTCATTGGAGGACTTGCTCTTTTATTCCAAAACTTCCACTTTACCAAACATGATTTCCTACTCCCAGTCCCTCCTAAAATATGGTTAAGTATGAGAGATGAAATCTGACAATCTTGGCTTCCAGGGGGTATTTTGGCTGTATTTCTCCTAACACTGTTTGGTTTGTTCTTTTTGCAGTTCAGGGTACTTTTAATATTCCTTCCAACACCATAATTCAAAATCAACAATTATTCTATAGTCTTTCTTATTCACTATCCAACTTTTGCATGAATATGAGGTTATTAAAAATACCATGGCTTGGATCAGGTTCACCTTGACATCTTTGATTTTCAACGCTTTAAAGAGTTCTTGTGCAGCAGATTTGCCCAATGTAATACGTCATTTTGTTCCTTGACTGCTGCTTCCATGACTGTTGATGGTTGACCCAAGCAAGATGAAGTCTTTGAAAACTTCCATCTTTTCTCCACTAATAAACATGTTGCTTACTGGTGCAGTGGTGAGGATTTTTGTCAACCCAGAATAAAGCCTATAATTTTTGTTCTTCATCAGTAAGTATTTAAAGTCCTCTTCACTTTCAGCAGTCAAGGTTGTATCATTTGCATAATGCAGGTTGTTAATGAGTCTTCCTCCAATCCTGATATATGTTTGTTTTCATATAGTCCAGCTTCTCAGATCATTTGCTCAACATACAGATTGAATAAGTATGGTGAAAGAATACAACCCTGGCACACACCTTTGCTACCTAAACCAATCAGTGTTCCCTTGTTCTCTTTGAATAATTCCTTCTTGGTCTATGAACAGGTTCCTCAAGATTACAGTGAAGTGCTCTGGAATACTCATTCTCTGCAATGCTGGCCATAGCTTGTCATGATCCACACAATTGAAAGCCTGTATGTAGTCAATAAAGCACAGGTAAGCATCTTTCTGGTATTCTCCAGTTTCAGCCAAGATACATATGCCCTCAGCAATAATATCTCTCATTCCACGGCCTCTTCTGAATCCAGCTTCAACCTTTGAAAGTGTTCTGTCAATGTATATTTGCAGTTGATTTGGGATTATCTTTAGGAAATTTTACTTGCATGCAATATTTATGATATTTTCTGATGGCTTCCATATTCTGTTGGGTCACCTCTCTTTGGAATGGGTACAAATATTGATCTCTTCCAGCCAATTCATCAGGTAATTTTCTTCCAAATTTCTTAGCATAGATGAGTGAATGCCTCCAATGCTGCATCAGTTTGTTGAAAGATTTCAAATTGTATTCCATCAATTACTGGTGACTTGTTCTTTGCCAATGCCTTCAATACTTCAATGCTTCTTTCTTCATTGTCCAAGGTTATTGATCATATGACACCTTTTGAAGTGATTGAAAATCGACTGTTTCTTTTTGGTACAGTGACTCTATGAATTCCTTCCATCTTTTTTTGATACTTTCTGTATCATTCAATATTTTGCCCATAGTATTCTTCAATATTGCCCAGTCAAGGCTTGAAATTTTCCTTCAGATCCCTCAGCTTGAGAAATGCTGAGCGTGTTCTTCCCTTTTGTTTTTCAAACTCTAGGTCTTTGCACATTTTGTTGTAATATTTGACTTTGATAACTTCAATCATTTTTTTGTTTATTATGATGTTGTTTATTGGTTAACTTATGAGGACTTTTTTTTTTTTTTTTTTTACACATTGAGACGTCTTTCAAACTGAGGTCTTCAGTCTTTGGTCTTAATGAATACATTTTCCTTCAAATTTTATAAGTAAAGTTGTGTCATCTTCATATAGGAATTTATTAATGAACATTACTTCCTCTAAACCTGATACCCTATTCTTTATATCGTCCAGCTTCACAGATTATTTACTTATCACACTGATTGAATAAGTATGTTTCTCAATGTTTTTCCATATTGTGTTTTGATTCAGAGAGTCAATTGCCTTTACATAATCAATAAAATATAAGAAACCATCTTTCTGATAGTCTATTTTTTTAGGCAAGACCCATGTGACATCAACAATGATGTTTATTCCATTTCCTCATCTGAATTCAAATCAAATTTCTGGGAGTTCCCTGTTGATGCACTGCTGCAACCATTTTTTGGATTATCTTCAGCAAAATTTTATTTGCATGTGATATTAATAATATGGTTTGACAATTTTCACATGGAGCAGATATTTTCTAGTCATCTGCCCATGTAACATTTTCTTATTTCTTGGTATAGATACACGAGTGACAGCTTCAGTATTGCATTCATTTGTTGAAATATCTTCATTGGTATTTCATTAGTTATAGAAGTTTTGTTTTCCCATCAATGCCCTCAGTTGAGTCCTTTCCCACAACATTAAATAAATGAAGTTAATGTATGAGAATCTCATTCAGAGTACTGTACTAAATGATATAATCTATGAGCAATGGGAACTTACAAATATGTTTATTTCTTCAATGTTTGTATTAGGCCAACATTTTATTCTTGGATTTAAAAAAAAGAAAAAAGAATTCCATTTGATAGTGATTGCTTGGTTTTTTAAAGATTTATATAGCTATTAGCTTAAAGTCAATGCTAGCTCTTACAAAGAAATCTACTGCTGTTGGCAATATTCTTTTGACTTCATTGTAATCCCACAACCTATACTTTCATTTCTCTGCTATTATCAACTCTATGATAAGACAGTTATGGGTAAAATCGATTTTCTGACTTGATTTTCATTGTTGAACACTGCCATCTAGTTCAGTCCTATTAAAGGTCAGCTTTGTTAAACTCTGAGGAATTCAGCTTAACTGTTGCACTGTTCAAGGACTTCATATTTAAATATCTAATTTAATAGGTTTTGCAATAAAGAGTAAGAGATGAGAGATATGTATATAGAATATATACTATAAAGAATAGATTGACCACATTAAAAGAAAGCATGTGGAAGTTTTATTTTCCCCCTTCTCATATCTCCATTTCACTCTCTTTCTCTCTTAATAAGTTAATATATCTGAAAGAGCCATGATAATTATTTACCATATGTAGTTTGACAAGAAATTCAGCTTTTTTTTCCAGAAATTTTGAATAAGTAACGATACATGTACTCTCACCATTTTGCAAAGAAGTATTGGCTGCCGAAGTTTATACTAACATGAAAATATGTGATATACAAATGAGATATTCTTAAATATACTCAAAAACACAGTTTCATTTGCAAGTATATCTTTATATCATTGCACATTCTCAATTTATTTTCTGGTAGGTAGCCTATAGTATGGTGCTGTGGGTTAATGCACCAGAGTGCAAAGCCATTTGAACTGCAGCATCAGTGGTTCAAACTTACCAGATGCTCCTCAGAAACCCCATCCAGAGTTGCTATTGGTCTTAGCCAACTCAAGGTACTTAAAAACAGCAACAACAAATGGCTGTAATAACATAATAGATTATCAAATATCTATGTTAGTAACTTTAACAAAATAGCTAAATATAGTATTTGAACAACACGAGTAAGAAAAAGGATAAAAGAAGCAGAAATCATAATCCGTAAGTAGACAAATCCAAGTTAAGAATTTTGGGTGTTCAAAGAGAGAGACATCATTTAAATATAAGTAAAATTTCGCATCTTACATAAAATTTTATATATACACATACATCTATTTATAAGCTAATACATAATGTAATTTCATTAGTTTTTTTTTTTTTTTTTTTTTTTTTTTTTTTTTTAAATAAAGTCCCTATTTAAAAACTTACGGAATTCTATTTGTATATAGTCACTTGCTAGAAATGTTATAATCATCAGATCTGTGTTCGAGTGTCTAATCAGGATCTATATAACTGGCAATCTCCAGAGTACTGGCTGAAAGTTTCATCAATTCTGAATCAATTTCTATGCCACACAGATGATTTTAAAGCTAAGTTATTGTCACAGTAATTACTATGCTTCATAGAACCTAGAGTTCCTTTGATTCACCCTGTCATAGTTAATGGAGTCAGCAATATCAGAAAGTCTATTGAAGTGTTCACAGCTTGAAAATATATTTAGTGGAGATTTACAATAACTATAGTGCTTGATTCTTCTTATTTTGCACAAATTCTATTTTCTAATCTATTCAACGTTTGGATGCAACTCTATTCAATTTGAAGTTGTAAATATTTGTCTTATAAATAGCTGTGTATGGAGTATTGCTTTAAATTAGTTTTTAATTTGTAGCAGTTTCTCAGTGTTTTTGAGACCAGTGAAACAATTTTCATTCATTTCCATCATGTTTTTATGAATTCTGAAACTTGAAAGAGTCGATAATTTGTACAGTTCCTGATTAATTTTGCACAAATTTCCAAAGTAGAAAAAGAATCACAATACAAAAATGTAATAGCATATTATAGTACAAAAAGCTAATTTCCTATTGCTAATATAGTTTCACTCACGAAAAATGGCAAGACAATCTTATTTCATAATTTTAACACAATAGTGGAGAGCTGTTGTAATAGACCAAGTCTTTATGATAATTAGGTTTTGCTGAATAATGTGGTTCTTCAAAGATGATAGTTGTGGATATTGATTTTTCAAATGGACTGAGTCATTGATTGAATGCAATTTGAAGAGGAACCAAATTAGTCTCTTGACTTTACCTGGGGCTGCTACCAGTGGAATACATTATCTGAGGAGTCCCATAGCTATGTTTAATAGGTCAAGGACTCCACCTGTCTGTTGATTCACTTGTGGAATCATTTCTTAGTTAATAATTTGTAACTGTAAAACCATAGGTGACTCCAAGGATACTACTATGTGATTGATTTTCTTTTCCTTTTCCTAAGATAAATAAACACTGGAGTTCAATTGAGAATGCTAAACTTTTAAAATCTTACAACAAAATGAGGAAGCAGAATGCTTATTACATTTTGCAGATATGAGCATAGACTTTCATTGGGAGATAAAATAAAATTTTTAATACAGAAAGACTTCTGTAACAGTAAAACCAATAAACATTCCTTCTGTATAAGAAAATGGAAAATATCTTAATGAGAAAAACAACAGATTATTCTTTAATTCCTATTAAATAAAGAAGCTTTCATTAATTAAGACAAATGTTAAAGGACAAATTAGTGAACTACAATGTTTCTAAAATCCTTAAACATATTTTTCTCATGTTATATTTCTGTAGTCACATATCAAACACTAAATATGAATTTTAATATAGAATATTTTAATTTAGTGTCATTAAATTGACGTATTTCATAATCAACAGAAAAACTCTAAATTATATGGACATCTTTTTATTTTATTTTTAAATTGTGAATTATTTTACTAAGTAAGCAGCAAAGTTCAGGAAATAATGCAAAATTCTAATATTTTCTTGCAACATTTTCTAATAATAATAAAACTCAAAATGACAGCTGGATGTTTCTAGTATGAAATAATTTAAGTTTGTATACTCATTCCATATAGAGTGACCAAAATTATCAAATTTGTGAGCATGTTTTTGTACTGTCAACCACAAAGTCCCTGGTTTGCCCCACCAGCCTCCTGTGGGAGAAAGATGAGACTTTCTTCTCCATTGAAGATTTAAAGTCTATGAAACCCTATACAGGGTTGCAATGAGTAGGAATTGACTCCAAAGGACTTAACAATAGCAACAATAATGCACATAGAAAATTAGCCCTGGTGACACAGTGCATTAAGCATTGGACTACTACCACAAATTCATAAGTTTAAACTCATCAGTTGCTACAGAGTAGAAAGATGAGGGAGGCTGTCTGCTTCAATAAATATTTAGTCTCAGAAATCCTGTGGAGCAGTTATAGTCTATCTAATAGAGAAACTGACTTTAAAGCAACTATAGGAATGGATACATATAGTATACTTTTAAGAACTATTGTATAGTATCAATTGTCATATTATTTTCTATATTTAATGTCTGAAGTTATAGTTGATGGCATCTTAAAATAAAAAGTGGCTACATTTAGTTTTTTCTGTAGTGGTAAATAATATTTTATTTTACCTTTTGCATTTTATTACATATTTTCCTATTTTATCT
>NW_006408671.1:2025348-2026680 GCF_000296735.1 Chrysochloris asiatica
GATCCATCAGATATCAGCAATAATATTCCTCACTCCATGGCCTCTTCTGAATCTGGCTTGAACCTCTGGAATTTCTCTGTCAATGTATTATTGTAGCCATTTCTGTATTACCTTTAGCAAAACTTTACTTGCATGAGATATCAAAGACATTGTCTGATGACTTCCACATTCTGTTGGGTCACCTCTCTTTGGAATGGGCACTATTATGGGTCTCTTCCAATCAGTTGGCCAGATAGTTGTCTTCCAAATTTCTTGGCAGAGATGATTGAATGCCTTCTGTGCTGCCTCACTTTCTTGAAAGATTTCAATTTTTATTTTATCAATTCCTGGTGCCTTGTTCTTTACCAATTCCCTCAAAGCACTTTGCACTTCCTCCTTCAGTATCATTGGCTTTTGATCATATGCTACCTATTGAAATGGTTGAATATTAACCATTTCCTTCTGGTACAGTGAGTTTGTGTATCCCTTCCATCTTCTCCTGATGCTTTCTATATCATTCAATAATTTGTCCAGTGAATCTTTCAGTAACGAAATTCAAGGCTTGAATTTTTTCTTCAGTTCCAGCAGCTTGAGAAATGCTGAGCTTGTTCTTCCCTTTTGGTTTTCTGATTACAGATCTTTGCACATTTTGTTGTAATATTTGGCTTTATTTTCTCAAGCTGATCTTTGAAATTTTCTGTTCAGCAATTTTATCTCTTCATTTATTCCATATGCTTTAGCATCTCTATGCTGGAGAGCAAGTTTCAGTGGCTCTCTGACATCCATTTTAACCTTTTCCTTCTTTCTTGTCTTAATGACTTTTTGTTTCTTCAAGTATGATGTTCTTGATGTCATCCCTCAACTCTTCTGGTCTTCGGTCTTTTGTGTTTAATGTATCAAATCTGTTCATCAGATGATCTCTAAATTCAGGTGGCATATATTCAAGACCATATTTTTGCTCTCATGGACTTGTTTTCATTTTCTTCAACTTCAGTTTGAATTTGAATTGATGATCTGTTCCACAGTCTGCCCCTGGCCTTGTTTTCACTGATGATGTGGAGCTTTTCCATCATCTCTTTCCCCAGATGCAGTCAATTTGATTTCTATGTATTCCATTTGGTGAGGTCCATGTGTTTAGTTGTCTCTTATTCTGTCTAAAGAAGGTATTTGAAGTGAACAAATCTTTTATTTTACAGAAATCTATTATGTGTTCTCCAGCATCATTTCTAGCACCAAGGCCATATTTTCCAACTACTGATGCTTCCTCTTTGCTCCCAATCTTTGTATCCAATCACCAATAATGATCAATACATCTTGATTGCATGTGTGATCAATTTCAGATTGAAGAAGTTG
>NW_006408671.1:2031859-2034283 GCF_000296735.1 Chrysochloris asiatica
AACAACAACAACAACACTTTAAATTATCCATATTTTGCTTTGTGGTAGATGATATAGTTTGTTCTGCTTTGTTCTGCCTTTAGAAGTATAAAGACTATGTTTGAAACAATAGCTTCAAGTTTTGAATTTTTAAAAAAAATAAAGTTTTCCAAGATTCTGTAGAATTGCTTTTATATAGCCTAATTCAATAGCATTTGAATTATGATGATACTACCAATAATCAGTTTGCCCTGTTCTGGTGGTTTGCATGTTTCTGTGATGTTTGAAGCTATGCCACAGGTTTATCAAACACCCACTGAGTAACCTATCACATACAGGTTTCAAAGGATCTCTAGACTTAGAAAAAAAGTGGTCATTGATTATCTCATACATAACAGTGAAACACTGATATGTTTCCATAAGATGAATCTCTCAAGTTGGAAGGCACTCAAAATACAACTAGTGTAGAGATATCTCCTCAAAGTAGAGTCAACTTTTATAATGTGAATGGGTTAAAGCTTTGAGAATCATCATTTACTTATGTGGCATGACTTAAAATAAGAAGAAACTGCTGTAGACATCCATTAATATTTAGAATGTGGAATTACATAGTATGTTTTTGTTGTTAATTGCCACAGAGTCAGTTCCAAATCATAGTGACCCTGAATAGGGTTTCTGAGAAGAGGTTGGTGATTTTGACCTCCAACCTTGTGACTCAAATAGACCTTGTGGTCCAGTGCTCATTAATCATTATTATTCATTATCCAGTGCATAGTATAAATCTAGGAAAATTGGAAGTCATCAAAAATTAAATGGAAATTCAATTGTGAGAAACTGTTATCAGGATTAATCACAATTGTCACAACAATAATTGAAGAAGACATTTAACTAAAAAGGGGAAGTAGTTAGTCTTTCATTTCAGGAACAGAGGATCCCAGGTCCATAAAGAATCAAGAGCACAAGTGGAGCATGAGGTCCTACCCAGAAAAGTAGCAGCAACAGCAGAGACAGTGGTAGAGGCAATGGTATAGAGAGAGTGAACATCTAAAGACTCTAGGCCCATGGAATGAGAAAGGCTTTGTACATGCAGGTAGGAGAATGGCTTGCAAAATGTGCCATTTGGACATTTAAATGAATATATATTTGTTTTGTTTTGTTTTGTATGTATATATCAAATATTTTGCTTTGTTCATTTGTGAGAAACAATATGTAGAAAGGAAACAACAGGGTTGATGAAGGATAACTGTTGTTACTGGGAGGGGAGTGTAATCATTGAGATGAAACAAAATGTATGGTTAGTTGATTAAAAAAAAAACGGAGTTAAAATTTTAATTAAATACAAAAGATGAATAACCTAGGCATTACTGAGTTTAAAGGTACTGAAATTAGAAATCTTGATTCAGATAATTGCATGGACTACTATGCTACAAATGACAAATTTAAGAAAAATGATATAGCATTTATCATGAAAAGGAACATTTCAAGGTCTATCATGAAATACAACATTGTTGGTGATAGGATGATATCCATATGTCTTTAAAAACCACCTGTTTAAACAAGTATTATTTAAAAGTGCACTCTAAGCACTAATGCCAAAAATGAAGAAATAAAGGATTCTTAACAACCTCTGTAATCTGAAATTGACTGACAGGCAATCAAGATTTATTGAAAATTAATGGTGATTAGAATGGGAAATTTATAGACAGAGAAGATCGATAGTTGGAAAACACCACCTTGATAATAAAAATGATGCAGGATAGATTACATGATAGATTTTTTTCAAGATTAACAAAATAGCCCTTGCAAGTACCTTTTCCCAATAACAGAAACAGTGACTATACACATGGACCTCACTGGATGGGATAAACAGTAAAAAAAAAATTGACTAAATTTGTGAAAATAGATTATGGAGAAGCTCAGTATCATTAATCAGAAAAAGGCCTGGTGTCAAAAGCAGAACATACGATTAATTGCTCTTAAGCATGTTCAAATGCAACTAGAGAGAATTAGTACAAGTCCATGAGACCCAAATTACAACCTTCATTAATTGAACAGTGATCACTGACAAGGAGTACTGGTATGCTGCTGTTAGATAATCTATGGATTGCTAGCGACAGATTGACAGTTCAAAACCACCAGCTGCTCCTTGGAAACCCTATACAGGGATGTTACGAGTTAGAACAGACTTGACAGTATTTCACTGAAGAGCAGACAAATTGTGGGATGACATCCAGGACATCATAGATGAAGAAAACAAAATGTCACTGAAAAGAAGAGAGGAAGAGAGAGAGAAAGAAATAAAGGAACAAAGAAAGAAACAAAAAAAGAAAAAAAGACCAAGATGAATATCAAAGATACTAAAACTTGCTCTTGAACACAGGGTGGCTAAACTAAATGGAAGAAATGATAACATAAATGAACTGAACAGAAGATTTCAAAAAGCAT
>NW_006408671.1:2035303-2035875 GCF_000296735.1 Chrysochloris asiatica
AAAAAAAAATGAAGCTATGAAAGATTTTACTCAGATCCATAATAAACACCTATGGAAGCAACTGTCTAAAAATCAAATGATATATTGATCTGGGCAAATATGCTTCAAAAGACCTCTAAAAGTATTAAAAATCAATGATGTCACTTTTAAGATGAATATGCCCACTACCCAAAGCCATGATATTTCTAACTACATCATACGCATACTATAGTTTGACAATAAGAGAAAGACTGAAAATAATTGTTTTCTTACAATTACGGTATTGTCAAAGAACATTGACTATATTATGGTCTGCAAGTAGAAATGATAAATCATTGTTGGAAAAAGTATAACCAAATATGCCTAAGAAACAAGAATGGTAAGATTTTATTGTATGCAATTTGGATATGATCTCAGGAGATTTAAGGCTCTGGAAAAGGATATTGGAGAACAAACAAGATGGCGGATCAGGTGGACGTGTAGCAAAGAGCTCCGCCAACAACAACACAGAATACCCAACCAAGCAGGCTCAGGGGATGGTCCCAGAACTCTCAACCACATATAAAGGAATATTTAGAAGGTTGGAAGGCTTA
>NW_006408671.1:2058741-2063197 GCF_000296735.1 Chrysochloris asiatica
TCATATTTGATTGATAGCTTTGCTGAATAAAGGATTCTTGGTTGGCAGTTTTTTTCTTTTAGCGTCTTATGTATGTCTCCCTATTGCCTTCTTGCTTGCATGGTTCCTGCTGAGAGATCTGAACTTAATCTGACTTGCTTGCCTTTGTAAGTGGTCATCTGCTTTTGCTTCTTGGACATGTTTAGTGTTTATCTGTGGGCTTAATACTTAATTGAGTATGTTTTTTCATAATTTTTTATGCTTTCAGATTGCTTCTAGGAAGATGTGATCAGGATTTGGGCTTCCCTTTTCACTTTTCTTATTGCTTAACTCAAAGTAACTTTCACAAGTGTTGTCTGTTTCCCTGGTATATGGCAGCTGGTATTGGTTCTTGCCTGGGTTTTGGTGTTTTATAGAGTGTGACTGTAGCTTGGTTATATGGCAGCGGTTGCTGACTCTTATTGTGTAATATAGGGAGACAAAGAGTCCTCCAAAAGCAGAAGGGAGGCTGTGTAACAGAAAAACAACACCAGTCAGGTTAAAAAAAAAAAGAGAGAGAGAGAGAAAGAGGAGAAAAAAAGAAAAAGAAAAAACAGCACCAACAAAAACAAGACTGAATTCTGCAGTCTCTAATCACAGAAAAGGGAGAGGTGGTAGAGAAGAAAAAGAGGGGCAGGGCGAAATCTCTAGCTTAATATAAGTATGTCTTTAATGTCCTAAGTTTCTGACTTCAAAGCTGCCGAGAAATTTTGCCTTTAAACTTTCTTTCCATCCCTTCAGCCCTCTCCTCTTTCCCTTGATAAAAAACAGAACAAAAAGGAAACAGATCAGCACCTCCATTTGGGCTAAGTATCTGTGCTAATTTGTGGCAGAAGAACCCACCAGCGGTGGTGGTGGTGGGGGCAACTCGGCTCAGGCTCTCCCTCTATTCCCCAGAATGGAAGTGGGCAAGCAGTAAGTGTGTCAATTACCAGATACCAAAGAAAAAAAGAAAATCAGAACAAAGCAAAACTGACAAAGTATATTGTCCTCTTTTGTCCTAAGGTTCCCCCAGTGTTTTCCTGTGGTGTTTCTACTCTCCTTGTTTCATCCCACCACTTGGTCTTGCCCAGGATTTCTGCTCAGGCCTCCAAGCCTGGCCTGGCAGATTCAAAAGTATGCAATTTTTTACTTTAGCTCCAAACTCCACAAGCTATAAGTCTTCAAACCTTTAAAATATTCCTATCTCTGAGGTTCCGAGTTTTGGAGCTCTGCCCTGGCTCTGCTTTGCCTGGTATTGTGTGCTATTGCTGAAAGTGACCTTCACTGCACCTCCGCCCTAGCTGCCATCAAGCCCCTCCATTTAATTTTGGACAGCATCCAAATTTTCCTACTTTCATACTTCATACATTCCATGTTTCCATCATTAATGGATGTTTACATCTGTTTTTCCTCATTTTGAGTTGTTCTTCCCAACAAATGAAGGTCCTGAAAGCTTTACTCTTTTTATGTCATCACAGTCAACTCTACTTTGAGGAAGCAGTTCTTCACCAATCATGCTTTCCAACCTATGAGATTCATCTTCTGGTACTATGTCTGGCCATATTCTGGTACTGCTTATAATGTTTCAATATTCAATATTATGGTGATCTCTGACAGTGTTCCACTACCATTTATAAAGTTTAAAGTTGCTAAATATTCAGTAGTCTCCTTCTCCTCCTTCCTTGTTTGTCTTTATCTGGAAAGTCAGCTGAAAACTTTCAACCCTGCTGATATTTAAAATACTGGTAGTATAGCTTCCAGCATCAAAGCACCATGCAAACCACCACAGTATGACAAACTGACAAATGAGTGGTGGTTTCCCAGACTAGTAAACTATGTTATACTCAGATTCAAAATGGCCAGCAGCAGCTTATTTCTACTATAAAATTGATAGGACATCTATCTTTATGCATTTCCTTTAAAACAACTTCTAATTTTCTTACATTTTTACTTTATATAGCCAATTTTCTAAATATCAAAAGATGTTTGCAATTGTTTGTTCTCTTTTTAAGTTTTGTCCAATTACCAAATGAAGGTCCTTAAAGCTTTGCTCCATTTAAGTCCTTACTTTGAGGAGGTCAATGCTACTATGGATATTTGGAGTGCTTTCCTATCCAAGGGCCTCATGTACAATATCCAACAATGTTTATCTGCTATTCATAGTATTTTTATCTTCTGTGGCACTGTATCTGACAGTGTTCCTTTGTGATTCATAAGGTTTTTAGTTCCCAACCATTCAGAAGTGGTCCAACTTTCCTTCTTCCTAGCCTGATACAGTCTGGATGTCACTGAAATCTGTCCTCCATGGATGACCCTGTTGGTAATTAAAATACTGGTGAATTTTAATTCATATTTTAAGCATATTTTAAGCCACCACTGTAAAAAAATAAAAGACAAGTGGTGACAGGCAAACTTTAAGTCTTGTGCTCATATATTAATGCTTTAATCAAACATATTCCATCATTAAGTTGATTGCCTCAATTCAAAATACTCAAGTGTCAAGTAAAGCACATTTTATTGAAGAAGATACCACAGTCCTATGCATCTGCCATAAGAGTCTCTGAAAAGATAAATGTACTTCATTCTCATATATTCCCAAGAGAAAAGCAGACTTTGCTTAAATGTATTTCATAAATTGTTCATTTACTGTCCAGTATTCATAGATAATTCATTAAGTCACATCAATCATGAGCCAAATAAATCTACCTAAATTATTCTTGGTCTTTTATATTTTAAACCACTACAAGAAGACATAAAAGCATCTTTTTGATGGAAATATTATGTTTCTGCAGCAAGTAGAGTCCAGTGATTATATCATGCAATTTATTTATATAAAAAAATTGTGTTTTTTTTCAAGCAAGACAATTACAAGAATGGATTCATTGCACTAGTCAATTGCAGATTAGACACATATTTACCAGCTTTTTAATTGCATTTATAAATTTTTGAAGTTGAATCATAATTAATAACATACATCAGTTAAATGTTTTAATCAATTTAAACTGACCATAGTTTATTTCTGTGTCCTAGGTGGTAATTTATGTTTAATAGAAAGTAAATCTATTACTAGTGTAACTCTTTGTCTAGTAAACTCTGATCTGTATTACAATCAACTGTTGTTGTTAAGTTCTGTGGAGTCAGATATGCACATAATGACTCTGTATAGGATTATCTAGTACTGTCTGGTGAGTTGACTCTGTCAACCATTTGGTTAGTAGTCCATAGAAATTTAAGATTTTAAGGAATATTTCTCTACTAGGAACAAATGGTGTGATTTTATAGGATAAGCACTGAAATATTAACCCAAAGGTCAACAGTTCAAACCTATCAACCACTCCTTGGAAGCCCTAAAAAGTGTTGCTATGAGTCAAAACTGACTCACAGGCACTTATGTACAATAACAAGAAACAAATAAGTAATAATAAAATAAACTCAGTTACCACAACCACTATAGATTTTCAAATTAAGTTTAAAATGGCATCATGATTAAAACTTAATATGACCTAAATATTTATATCATTTCACTGCTACTTGGTAGAAGTGTAGTATTTCATTAGCTTTTATTTCTATGTAATTGACATCAAGGAACTTAAGTGCACACATAGTTTATGATTAACTGCTAAACTAAAAGTTGGAACTATGAACCTACACAAAAGCTCTGTAGAAAAAAAAAAAAAAAAGGCTGCCAAATTGAAATGGGAACCCTACTGAGCAATTTTTCTCTATAACTTATGGAGTTACCTTGGATCAAAGGTCAATTCAATGGCAAACAATAGCAATAGAAACATAATTGGGGTAATACATTCATATGTAATAGAGGTATTATACTTGGCCACATACACTTATATACAATATTTTATAGTTTTTCCATAAATTTCATGCAAATTCCATTTCTACTGGAATTGCTAAGGGTATTTTGGCTTAGTGTAGATAATTGTGTAATTAATTTTTTTCTATTGTGTTCTCTTCTCAGTTGCATTCCTTATGAAAAGATGGAGAGACCTGGGCTTAGCTCACCAAATAGACAGGAACGAAGATGAGAAGGTTCCAATGCAAGGATCTAATGGAGACTTAAAAAGGGAAGAAATGAGAAGACGGTATTCCAACATAGAGAATTCCAGGACAGGTCAATATAATTGTCTCCTAGTCAAGGCCAAGGTCAGACTGGAATATATCATCAATTACTCATATACAAGTTCAGGCTAATCCTGAAGATAATGAAAAATTGTTTCAAGAGAGCCAAAATATCCTAACTAAATTTTGAGACCATCTCAAGAAAAAATTGAATGCATTAGACAATAATGACCTAAGAACAGAAGAGTTAATGTTCAACGTCATACATGAAGAAAGCAAAAAGTCATTCAGAAAACAAGAAAGAAGGAAAAGGTCAAAATGGATGTCAGAAGAGACACTGAAACTTGCTCTCCAGCATAGAGATGCTAAAGCAAATGGAAGA
>NW_006408671.1:2063932-2065049 GCF_000296735.1 Chrysochloris asiatica
GACAACATTGCGAAGTATGAGTATTCCAGAACACTAAATTGTGCTCATAAGGAATCTTTACCTGGACAAAGAGACAGTTCTTTGAACAGAACACTGAAAAGTTTAAAACTAAAAGAGGTGTGCGACAAGGTTGTATTCTTTCATCATACTTATTCAACCTTTATGCTGAGCAAATAATATGAGAAGTTGGGTTCTATGAATAAAATCATGGCCAATTTCTAACTTCTCTTTTAGCATATCTAATCAAGTACAGGCTGAAAGTAGGTTTACAAGCCCTTTGTGATCAACACACCCAATAACCATTTCTATTACTCGTGTACATATTGTCTTGGGCTTCTGTCTGGCAAGCTAGATATTGTATTAGTAATCTTGTTTAACAATCCAGGCTTTTGACCCAGGTGACTCCAATAACAATTTTCCTTTCCTCAGTTACAAAATGGCATCTCTTACATTCTCTTCAGCCATTATAGTTAACAACCACCAAAAAACCCTTCTAAGAATCTAAAGTTTCTGTACCTATATACATTCATACTTTCTCTTATAAATCTCCACGGTTTCATGAGTCTGAAGCCATTTCATTGAAACCCACTCTTTATGCCAACCACAACAGTATCACTATTACTTTCACTGTCCTCATCAAAAGAATCAATGCATTTGAAATATGGTGTTTCCAAAGAATATTGAAAAGACCGTGAACTATCAGAAGAAAGAATAATTCTGTTTTGAAGAACAACCAGATTGCTCCTTAGAACATTAATGTTGAACCTTGTTTTATGCTTTGGACAAATTGTAAAGAAGGATATTTTGTTTACCAATTGGAAAGTTAAACAGAAAGCGGAATAACTCAAATGAGATGGATTGGCAGAATGGCATCAATATTGGACTCAAACATAGCAACACATGTTAGGATGACACAGAACCAGACACTATTTTGTATATATAGGGTTGCTGTAAAACAGAACCAGTTGTATGGCACCTAGCAACAGCAATAACAAAATCTTGATTAATGCCTGCATCCAAAGTCAAATTTTTAAAGTCATGCTGCTACATTTCCTAACACCTTCATTCCATGTCAAAAAGGTGAGATGATAAAGATAAGTTTGTTGTTGTTGTTGTT
>NW_006408671.1:2066321-2067514 GCF_000296735.1 Chrysochloris asiatica
TCTCCAACGATTGTTTCCTCCGGACTACATGTCCAAAGTAGGAGAGACGAAGCTTAGCCATTAACATTGTTGTTGTTAGGTGAAATCAAATTGGTTCTGACTCATAGCAACCCTATGCAAAACAGAAAAAACACTGCCTTATCATGAGCCATCTTCACAATTGTTATGTGTGAGCCAAATGTGCTGCTACTGTGTCAATCCATCTCTTTGGGGAAGTTGCTCTATTTTACTGACGACACAGCAAGCATATTACCAAGCTTGATGTCTTTCTCCATGGACTAGTCCCTCCTGAGGCCACATCTAAAGTATGAGAGACAAAGCTTCACCATCCTGAGTTCTAAGGAACATTCTGGTTGTACTTCTTCCAACTCAGATTTGTGTGTTTTTCTGGCTGTCCATGATACTTTTAATATTCTTCTCCAACATCATAATTCAAATGCACACATTATTTTACAGCCTTTCTTACTCATTGTCTAATTGTCACATGCATGTGAGGGGATTAAAAATACCATGGCTTGGCTCAGGCACACCTAACTCCTAAAACGAAAATCTTTGCACTTGAAGCCCCTTTAAAGATACCTTTTGAATCAGATTTGCCCAACAGAATACGTTGTTTTATTTCTTGACTTTTGCTTCCATGAGTTGATTGTGGATCCAAACA
Source organism: Chrysochloris asiatica (assembly GCF_000296735.1). Classification (NCBI taxonomy): domain Eukaryota; kingdom Metazoa; phylum Chordata; class Mammalia; order Afrosoricida; family Chrysochloridae; genus Chrysochloris; species Chrysochloris asiatica. The sequence goes on from NW_006408671.1 coordinate 2,066,983, forward strand.
AAATAAAATCTTTAACAAATTCAATCTTTTCTCCATTTATCATTATGCCATATATTGCTCCAGTTGTGAAGATCTTTGTTTTTTTTATATTAAGGTGAAACTGATAGTGAAGACTGTAGGCTATCATCTTAACCAGTAGGTATTTTCAGTCTGCTTCCAGGATGCAAGTATGTATCATCTGCATTATGCAGATTGTTAATGAGTCCTCCTCCAATCCTGATGCCAATCTTCTTCACATAATTCTGTTCTTATGATTATTTTTTTAACATATAGATTGATTACACCTCCATATTAGATTGATAACTTTGCTGGAGAAAGGATTCTTGGTTGGCAGTTTTTTTCTTTCAGCATTTTATGTATGTCTCCCCATTGCCTTCTTGCTTTCATGGTTCCTGCTGAGAGATCCGAACTTAATCTGACTTGCTTGTATGTGACACTTTTGTTTTCTCTGGCTGCTTTCAGAAGTGTCTCCTTATTTTTGAGTTTGGAGAGCTTGACTATGATGTGTCTTGGTGATTTTCTTTTGGGGTCT
>NW_006408671.1:2069299-2069855 GCF_000296735.1 Chrysochloris asiatica
GCCATCCTCAACATATAGATTGAATACATATGTTGAAAGGATGAAATCCTGGAGAACTCATTTTCTGATTTTGAAACATTCAGTATCCCCTTTTTCTGTTTTAAACAATTGACTGTTGGTTGATGTACAGGTTCCTGGTGAGCATAATGAAGTGTTCTATAATACCTAATCTTTGCAATACTATCCATAATTTGTCATGGTCCACACAGCTGAAACATTTTCATAGTCAGTAAAATACAAATAAACATCATTCTAATATTCTCTACTTTCAGAAAGGTCCACCTGATGTCGGTCATGATATTTGTAGTCCAATGTCCTCTTCGGAATCTGACTGGAATTTCTCTTGATGCACTATAGCAACCATTTTTGAGTTATCTTAACCAAAATTTTACTTGGATGTGATATTAATGATATTGTTTAATGATTTCCTAATTCTGTTGGATCACCTCTTTTTTGGAATGGGCACAGATATGTATTTCTTCCAAGCAGTCAAGAAATCAGTCAAAAGAAGCAGCAGTCAAGAAAACAAACAACGTATTTCATTAGGAAAATCTGC
>NW_006408671.1:2070355-2071479 GCF_000296735.1 Chrysochloris asiatica
ATATTTTAAAAGTTGACAATAGTAAGTATTCTTGATATAAACCCAAACAAGGAATGTTTTCTTCTTCTTTCAATTGGAACATTACAAAACACCATTTCAATTTCATAGAAAATATTCTATGAAAATATGATTCAGTCAATCCATTGTAGTTTTTTGTTTGTATTTAAATATATCTTTTATGATAGAGCATTTTAAAGAGTTTAATATTATTTTATAAGTGTTGCTGTGTCTATTTTCCCGATATGAACAGATAATTTTTTTTTGCTTCTTAATGGAGAGATTATCCGTTAAAATAGTCTTTTAAGAAATTCAAAGTTCAATGCATTTTTAAAAATTTCCCTGTAAGACATGAATCTGTAAAAACAAAAACAACAACAACTAAAAAACTGCAATCTTTAAAATACAAAACTATGTAATTTGGGGGGCAATTATTCTCCTATGTAAATATGTGAATTAGGGAATGAAGTACATGCAGTAAATATTCTGGATACTTAGGGATAAAAATATGTTTGTAGCTCTTTGTACTCACCTATTTACAAGAGACACAATTTCACAAGGCTGAGTCTGAACATTTTTCAGTGATGGTTACCAGTCATTCTCAGTGAAAACAGTCATTCTCAATAATTCTTGTTGTTGTTGTTGTTAAGTGCCGTCGAGTCGGTTCTGACCCATAGTGACCCTGTACAGGGTGTCCAAGGCTGTAAATCTTTACAGTAGCAGAACGTCTCATCTTTCTCCCTCGAAGTAGCTGGTAGTTTCGAACTACTGGCCTTAAGGTTCGCAGCCCAATTCGTAAACACTACGCTACCAGAGCTCCTTAGTGATAGGTAAAATTCGTAACAGAAATAAGTCATTGAGTAAGCTTACTTTTCTTTGCTTAATAAAGTTGAAATGAGGCCATTGTCAAGAGGTTAGGGAAAAATTAAAAAGAAAGTGGAATTTTTCCATTTTTGTTTGTGTTTAACTATGAGTGATTCTTTGATAGTACAGAATTTTAAAAGGGTGATCTTGGCTTCTGGTTCATGCAATTGAATTACTACTATAATTTTGACATGATTACTTTTAGTTCAGTTAATCAAAAACATTTGTTTTTATGGGTTTTTTTTAAAAAAACTCATATTCAG
>NW_006408671.1:2073559-2075100 GCF_000296735.1 Chrysochloris asiatica
TCTGGAAGCTCATCTGAAACCTATCCATCATGGGTGACCATGCTGATATTTAAAACACCCATGGCATAGCTTCCAAAATCACAGCAACTCACAAGCCACCACAGTACGACAAACTGATAGACGAGTGGAATATATATATATATATATGGTGTGTGTGTATTTGAACTGTACAATCAATCATAAAATCTGAAGAACAGTCTTTCTAAATTCAATAACTACATCCTGTCTATTTGGTACTATTAAAGGGGTAATGAAATAATGTCTTATTCTGTAATACTGTGTTTATATAATATTAAAGATATGTATTTGGACTTCTGGCAAGATGGTAGATTAGGCAGTTGCACTATATGGGTCATGAAACACAAAGATATGAGAGACTAAATGAAACAGACACAGATGCAAATTCTGGAACCATGGCCTTTAGAGGAACTGTTAGAGAAGTGAACTGAGTGCTCGTTGGGAGGAGAAGCTGAGGAGGAATGAGAGAAGGATAGAGTACTGGTAAGCAGACACAGCACGGCCTTCTTGAATATTGTGAATAACTTTGGTGACAGAAGATGTCCTGGCAGAGCAGATTCACACAGGTAATGACACAAGCTATTCCTTTAATCCTTTACTCCCTTGGTGACCAAAGATGTAGCCAGCTCCCACCCTCATCCACCCACAACATAGACCCTGCTCTCTAGGAATTTGGAGCCATATGTTGGAAGACACACCAATATAAGGCTGGGGCTATTTTTGCTTCTTTGGTGCCTAGTTTCAGACAGTTTAACTACAGACCTACAGAGCCTGCAGAGTGACCAGACCACCATTAGTCTATCAGAAACCCTCATAACAGAGTAACCTGCCCTCAGCTGCCCTGTGGTCCTCCTAATAGGCACTGAAACCAACTCCAATAAGAGTCTCCACAAACTGTTTCTGGACTCAATGCCTTGAACATTTGTTGTTTTTGTTGTTAAGTACCATCTAGTCTGTTCTGACTCATAGGATTTTCAAGGAGCAGCTGGTAGTTTTGAACCACCATCTTATGGTTGTAATCTATCTTGCAGGCAAGTGTTTTTACTACAGTGTCACACCTGAACATAGGTCTAAAGAAACTACATCTAGGACTATGAATTCCACTAATATATCTCTTCCACACTCACTTCATGAGCTTCCTGGCTGTTAAGAGCCCCTAGAGTTTTCTCCTATCTGTATTAAACAGCCACACTGATTTTGGGGGGTGTTTTTCTTTCCTTTTTTTCTTCTTTTTATTTGTTTATTTTTTCCTCTCATTCTTCTCTTCCCATTCCCTTGAATTTTATCCTTTCCATCACTGCCTTTGTTTATCCATCTGTTTCTCATTTCTCCTCTTTTTATTTTTGATATTTTTTTTGTTGATATTATTATTATTCTCTAATCTCTCTTTGTTATCTTATCGTCAGAATAAAAAAAATAAAGTTTCTTCCATTTATTTTCTCTCTTATTTTTCTCCTCTATAACTCCATTTTCTTGTCCTTCTATTACATTTTAGTTATTATATTCTCTTTTCTGGTTGCTGA
>NW_006408671.1:2077445-2094175 GCF_000296735.1 Chrysochloris asiatica
ATCAGCCTTGTCCAGACAGGTTGGAAACCACTCAGTGGAGATTCTACCTTCCCCCGCACCCTCTGAAACTAGACTCCCTCTTGAAAGCTTGTAAGTGAGTCACTTCTCGCCTTTGTAGGCCCCTCCATTTTTGGTAGCCATTGTCTAAGTTGTCCATCCCTGTCCATCCTGTGTACTGAGGGAGTGGGAATGATCCTTGCTGCTCATCAATTTGTAGTGGATTACTCTTTTATCCTCTTCTTTCTTCTTCTAGTCAAGTTCTGGTCATCCAACTTTTAAAGCCATGTCAAGTTGGGTACTATCTTAAAGGTCTTTTCCATTTTCTCTCTACTTTACCATGAATGATGCTCTTCTGCAAGGATTGGGCCCTTCTGAAAGCTTGTCATATATATGTATACACACACACACACATATAATAGTAGTAGTTAGATGCCATTGAGTTGGTACAAACTCAGATTAATCCTGTGCACAACAAAATGAAACACTGCCCGGTCCTAGGTCAACCTCCACCATTGCCACTGTTGTGTCAATCCATCTTTTTGGGGGTCTTTATCTTTTTCTCTGACTCTCCACTTTACCAAACATGATACCCTCTCCAGTGACTGGTCCCTCCTAACAACATGTCTGAAGTATTTGAGATAAATTTTGGCCATCCTGGCTTCTAAGGAACACTATGGCTGTATTTTGTCCAACATAGACCTGTTTGTGCTTTTGGCAGTCCATAGTACTTTTAATAACCACCTCCAATACCATAACTTAAATGCATCAATTCTTCTATGGTCTTTCTTGTTCACTATATAACTTTGTTAGGCATATGAGGATATTGAAAAGATGAAGCTTGGGCCTGGTGCACCTTAGTCCTCAAACTGATATCTTTTCTTTTCCACTCTTTAAAGAGGTCTTGTGCAGCAGATTTGCCTAATGCAATATGTCATTTGAATTCTTGACTGCAGCTCCAATGAGTGTTGATGGTTAGTTCAAGCAAAATGAAGACTTTGACAACTTCAATCTTTTCTCCATTTATATGGATGCTTCTTATTAGTCTTGTGGTGAGGATTTTTGCATTCTTTGCATTGAGATGCAACCCATACTAAATTCTTTGCTCTTCATTAGTAACTATTTCAAGTCCTCTTCACTTTCAGCAAACAAGGTTGTTAATGAGATTTCCTCATTAACAAATACCACATTTTTCTTCATTTAATCCAGTTTATCGGATTATTTGCTCAGCAGACAGATTGAATAAGTATGGTGAAAGAATAAAACCCTGCCACACACCTTTCCTGATTTTAAAACATTCGGTGTTCCCTTATTATCTTGGAACAACTCCCTCTTGGTCTGTATACAGTTTCCTCATGAGCACAATTACATTTTCCAAAATACTCATACTTTGCAAAATTGTCCATAGTTTGTCATGATCCTCACAATAGAAAGCCTTTTCATAGTCAATCAAGCACAAGTAAACATATTTCTGTTATTCTATGCTTTCAGCTAAGATCCATCTGACATCAGCAATGATATTTCTTGTTCCATGCCCTCTTCTGAATCTGGTTAGCACCTCTGGAAGTTCTCTGTCAATGTATTGTTGTAGCCATTTTTGTATTACCTTCAGTAAAACTTTACTGAAATGGGATATCAATAATGTTATCTGATTTCCACATTCCTTTGGATCACCTCTTTTGGAATAGGTACAAATAGAGATCTCTTCTAGTAAGTGGGTTAGGTAGCTGTACTCCAAATCTATTGGCATGGATTGGACTGTGCCTCCAATACCACAACAGTTAGTTGAAAGATTTCAATTTGTATTCCATCAATTCCTGGTGCCTTGTTCTTATCCAGTGCTTTCAATACATCTTAGACTTCTTCCTTTAGGATCATTGGCTCTTGATCATATGCTACATCTTGAAAGGGCTGAACATCGACCATTTCTTTTCGGTACAGTGACTCTATGTATTCCTTCCATCTTTTTTTGGTGTTTTTTACATCATTCAATATTTTGTCCATAGAATCTTTCAATACTGAAAATTGAGGCTTGAATTTTTTCTTCAGTTTTCTTTGCTTTAGAACTGCTGAACATGTTGTTCCCTTTTTGTTTTCTAACCCCAGGTCTTTGCACATTTTGTTATAATATTTGGCTTTGTCTTTTGAAGCTGATCTTTGAAATTTTCTGTTCAGCTCTTGTACCTCCTCAATTTTTAATTTTTTTTTTTTTTCATTTGCTTTAGCATCTCTAGACTGGAGAACAAATTTAAGAGTCCTTTCTCACAAACATTTTGGTCTTTTCCTTCTTTCTTGTCTTCTTAATGATCTTTTGCTTTCTTCTTTTATGATGTTCTTGATGTCATCCCACAACTCTTCTGGTGTTCCATCTTTAGTGTTCATTGTATCAAATCTGTTTTTGAGATGAACTCTAAATTCAGGTAGGATACATTCAAGATCATATTTTGGCTCTCGTGGACTTGTTTTCATTTTCTTCATCTTTGGATTGAATTTGCATATGAGCAGTTGATGGGCTGTTCCATAATCTGCCCCTTGCCTTAATTTGGCTGATGATATAGAGTTTTTCCACGGTCTTTTTACATAGATGTAGTCAATTTGATTTCTGTGTATTCCATCTGATGAGGTCCATGTACATAGTTGACTTTTATGTTGTTTAAAAAAGGCATTTGCAATGAACAAGTGATTGGTCTTGCAAAATTCTATCATGTGATCTCCAACATTGTTTCTAACACCAAGGTCATATTATAATCAGCAATAACCAATACTTTTGATTGGATATTTGATCTATGTCAGAATAAATTTGTGGAAATTCTTCAATTTCATAATCACTGAATTAGTGGTTGGTATGTAAATTTGAATAACAATAGTATTAACTTGTCTTCCTTGTAGGCATATGGATATTATCCTAATACAGACAGTATTGTACTTCATGACTTATCTTTATATATTCTTTTTGATAATGAATGTGATGCCATTCCTGTTCAATTTGTCATTCCAGATATAGTTAACCATGAGATTGTCAGATTGTCTTAAATGGTCAATACTAATCCATTTCAGCTCACTAATGCCTAAGATATCTATGTTTATAACTTCCATTTAATTTTTCACAATCTAATTTTCTTTGATTCATATTTTGTACGTTCCATATTCTAATCATTAATGGATGTTTACAGCTGTTTCTCTACATTTTGAGTTTTTTCCCCATTATCAAATGAAGTTTCTGAGGGCTTTACTCCATTTGTGTCATCACTGCCATCTGTATATTGAGGAGGCAGTTCTTCCTCAGCTGCATTTTGAGTTCCTTCCAACCTGAGAGGCTCATATTCTGGAATTAAATCTGACAATATTCTGGTGCTTTCCATCATGTTTCAATATTTAGTAATCTCCTGCTGACAATGTTCCATTGCTATTCAGAAGATTTTCAGTGGTTAAATATTCACAAGTAGTCTGTCTCTCTTTCTTCCTATTCTGTCTTCATCTGGAAGCTCATCAGAAACTTGTCCACTGTGGGTGGCCCTTCTGGCATTCAAAATACTCTAATTGAATTACAGCATCACACAAGCCACCACAGTCTGGCAAACTGACAGATGAGTGGTTGGCATATATATATATATATATATATATATATATATATATATATATATATACACACACTCACACACACCTATGTATGCTGTTGTTATTTTTCAGTACCATCCAGTCGATTCTAACTCAGATCTACCCTAATTGAGTTTACAAGGATTAACTGGTGGATTTGAAACACTGACCTTACAATTCAAACTGACCTTACAGTCCAATGCTTATCCTATGGTGCCACACTAGGACTCCATTATATATATATATATATAGGGATTGCAGATTGTGGTGGCTCTGTTGGATAAGCACTGTGATAAAGTATTTATTGAGTACAATTTTCTTTTTATTTTCTAACCCTTCAGACAAATGTTCATTTATTTATTATAGGTACTATCTGCTTACTTTCTTTGCAATAATTATGTTTACTTTCAATTAGGATATCATTCACTGCTTTATTTATTTTTAGTTTATTGAATATGGATTAAAGCTAATAGAGCAAAATATTTAACACTATAGAACACATGCAACCTGTCAGATTTCTTCTCTCCCTATTTCTATTGAAAAAGTAATTCAGTTCAATTAAAAAATATATATTCTTTCATATTTCACAGTTGAATATTAAGATAAAAATATTTAAATAACTTTAAGAATAAAAAAAATGGGTGTTTTATATGTAGAAATGTTATTTCCTATATAGACTGGAAAAGGCAATATTATGAAGCATGTTCTCATTTAATGTCTTAAGATCTTCTATTTTACACTACTTTATTTCAGGAACAATTTTTTTCAAACTACCTATATTTTATTCTCTTTCTTGTTTCACTCATTTACTTTGTCATAATTCTGTACTCAGATAGTATATTTACAAAACTTACTTTAGCATATTTTGTGAAGATTTTATTACACAGCCACTGTTAAAACTTATTTTACATTCTGACTTATGACCTCTGATCTTTGAAAACTGGTTTCTCTTACTTAACTCAGTAGGTGGGATCCAATGAGGATGAAGTCAGAGTATAATTTATTTCATGTTCAGGAAGGGACATTAAGCCATTAATTTGTATGACATATTAGCTAAACAGTTTGCTGTTTTCTGCCTCAGTAAATCTCAAACTAGCATTTCTCAGACTAATATTTTATACCAAATAATTAAGCAGACTTTAGTCACACATTTTTGCAAAGAACCACTTATATAATCTATAACATTACAGAAAATTCTCTGAAGATGCTTAAATATCACAGATTTTGGCATTTAGAGATCACTAATTGCCCATTGTTTTTGTATTAAAATTAGCTGTGTATTGAACTATTTAACTAAACTCTTTGATGAGAAAAATAGTAGAGGAATGAGAAAAAGACTGGAAGCTGGCACTTGTTCAATAAACATTTTGGAATTGATAACATATCACGTAGTTTGGGTAAAGGAGCAAGACCTAAAATTACCCATTGAGTTCTGAGAATTAAACTCCTAATAGGAAGGTTTAGAGATGTAATTGAAAGTAGACTGGGAACAAATAGTGAAGAATCTTTAATTGCCATTTGATTAGAGATAATATAAAATGATTAAAATGTTTTATGAAAAGAATTTCATTTCCAAATTTGTCTTTTATACATGATCTAGTTATATTCACAAGTTAATCCCAAAGGCTTTTTTAGTCATGCATTAAAAATAGATAACTACATAGAATCTTCTTAAATACATTTGCAAGGCAATAATAATTCTTACTATAGTAATATTGCTTTTAAGCATATACAATACTTTGTTGGCATCTTTTACAGTCTAACTACATTTTTATAAGAATTGAGAAATATGTTTTCATTATTATTTCTTGTCACACTTTTTAAAGAGCCCTGGTAGTGTTGGTAGAGCAGGTGAAATGCTTGGCAGCTAACTTAAAGGTTTGTGGTTCAAAACCACCAGCTACTTCTAGGGAGGAAGTCATGGTAATCAGCTTTCATATTTACAGCCTTGGAAACCATATGGGACACTTTTACTCTTCCCTATAGTATCATTATCATGTGAACCAACTTGAAGGCAATAAGCTTTTTTCTTTTCATTGAAACACTCTTATATAGTAAAATTCTTGTCTTAACCAACCAAGTGTCTTAGGCTGGGTTCTCTAGAGAAGAAAAACCAATGAAGCTAATATATACACATATGTTGTTTTTACGTGCCGTCAAGTCAGTTCCGACCATAGAGACCCCTATATAGGGTTTCCAGTGAGTAGCTGGTAAGCTTTAATGGCCGACCTTTCTGTTCAAACCAACTTTGCAATGCAGCACATTAATTAAATTCTGTATGGAGGAAGTGGCTCACTCAGTTGTAGTCATGAACAAATCCCAAGAATGTGGGTCAAATGTCAGGCTAGAATCTTCTGATTCATATAATTTCAGGGCTGATGAACCAAGATTAGCGATTAAAATGGCAGGCTGGTGGTCCAGACAGGTAAAGTAGCCAGCTGCTGATGTCTCCTAGACTTAGTAGTCTGTAAAGCAGGTCACTGGATAAAGTTTAAAAAAAAAATTGGAGGTATGATGATAAGCTAGATGCAGAATCCAAACCTGGAAGAAAAGATGCAAATTTTGTCTGAGTGTGCACCCCCAAAAAGGTTTCCTTTCAATTTACTTTTTATAGGAGAACATTGTTGTTGTTGTTGTAGTTAGGTGCCATTGAGTTGGTACTGACTCATAGCGACCCTATGCCCAACAGAACGAAACACTGTAAGGTCCTGGACCAACACCAAAATTGTTGCCATGCTTGAGCCCATTGATGCTGTCACTTTGCCAATCCATCTCGCTAGGGGTTGAGGACATGGGATGAGAGATATCATAGGAAACCATAGCAGCTGTAGTTAGGTTACTTTACTATACTCCATGCCATGCTCCAACATACATCTGTTATTAACACAGGCAAAATTGATGTTATTGTCAGGTGCTGTCAAGTCAGCTCTAACTCATAGCAACCCTGTGCAAAGCAGAACAAACACTGCCTGGTTTTGTGCCATCCTCACAATAGTTGTAGTGCTTGAAGTGATGGCTGGTGTCAATCCACCTTGTTGAGGGTCTTCTTCCCTGCTGACCTGCCACCTCACCAACCATGATGTTCCTTTCCAGGCACCGATCACTCATGATAGCATGTCTGAAATAGTATGAGAGACAAAGGCTCATCATCCAAGCTTCCAAGGAGAACCCTGGCTATACTTCTTCCAACACGGACTTATTCATTCTTCTGACAGTCCATGGTACATTTAATATTATTTTACAACACAATAAATAAAATTCATTAATTCTTATATGGTCTTCCTTAGTCATTGTACAATTTTCACATGCATATGAAGTGATTGAAAATATCATAGGTGGGGTAAGGTCCTCCTTAGTCTTTGAATTGACATATTTACTCTTGAACAGTTTAAAGTGATCTCATACAACAGATTTGCATAATGAAATATCTCCTTTTATTTCTTGACTGCTTCTTCCATGAATGTTGATAGTGGATGCAAGCCAAATTAATTATTTGACAACTTTAATCATCTCTCCATTTATCAAGATGCTATTTACTAATCCAGTTGTGAAAATTTTGTTTTCTTTACATTGAAGTGCAACCTATAATGAAGACATTGTTCTTTGATCTTCATCAGTAAGTATTTTTAGTCTGCTTCATTTTTTGCTTGCTGTAAAGTATTTTTCTAAATAAGTATTTTTAGTCCATTTCATTTTCAGCGAGAAAAGTTATGTCACCTGCATATGATGTTTGTGATGGTGTGCTGTGGAGTCAGTTCCAACTCATAATGACCCTGTGTAGGGTTTCTGAGGCTGTAAATCTTTACGGCATCAGAAAACTTCATCTTCATCCCATGGAACTACTGGTAGTTTCAAACTGCTGACTTTGAGTTTAGCAAACTGACTCATAAGAACTATGCCACCAGAGCTCCTTCATCTGCGTATAGCAAGTTGTTAATAAGTCTTCCTTGGATCCTATTATTCTTTGTATAATCAGCTTCTCAGATTTTTTGATCATCATAAAGACTGAATAAATATAGGGAAAAAATACAACCCTGGTTCACACTTTTCCAGATTTTCAAACATGCAGTGCCCCTTGTTCTGTTCAAACAACTGCCCTTTTGTCTATGTTCAGGTTCCTCATGAGTATAATTAAGTGTTCTGGAATATCCATTCTTCACAATGTTATCCATAGCTTGCCATGATCCTCAACGTTGAAAGGTTTTATATGGTCAATAGAGCACAGGTAAATATCTTTCTTGTATTCTCAGGTTTCAGCCAAGATCCATCTGATATCAGCAGTGATATTCATCATTCCACATACTTGTCTGAACCCATCTTGAAGCTCTGGCAGTTCCCTGTCAATTTACTATTGCAACAACTTTTTTAATTGCCTTCAGTGAAATTTTACTTGAATGTGGTATTAATGATATATATTTTTTGACATTTCCAACATTCTGTTAGGTCACCTCTCTTTGAAATGCAAACAAATTTGGATCTCTTCCACTTATTTGGCAAGATAGCTGTCTTCAAATTTCTTGGGATAGATGAGTGAGTCCCTCCAGTGATGCATTAGTTTGTTGAAAGATTTCATTTTGTAGTCCATAAATTCCCAGAGCCCTGCTATTTGCCAATGTTCTCAGTGCTGTTTGGATTTGTTCCTTCAGTACCATTGACTCTTGATCATATGCAACTTCTTCAGAAATGGTTGAAGTTCGACCAGTTCTTTTTGGTATGGTGGTTCTTAATATTCCTTTCAGCTTGAGAAATGTTCAGTGTGTTCTTCATTTTTGTTTTTTAAACTCCAGTTATTTTGCATATTACTTTATAACACTTTTCTTTAGCTTCTAGAACTGACATTTGAAATTTAATGCTCAAATCTTTTACATCTATATTTCTTACTTTTGCTTTAGCTTCTCCATAGAAAAGCAAGTTTTAGGTTCCCTTCTGCATCTTTTTTTGACTTTTGTTTCATTCTTGTGTTCTTAATGACATTTTTTTTTTTTTCTTCTTGCATGGTGTTATTGATGTCTTCTGGTCTTAGGTCATTAGAGTCTAATGCTTCAAATCTTCTCTTGAGATGATGTCTCAATTCAAATGGAATATTTTCAAGGTCATATTTTGGCTCTCATGAACTTATTTTAATTTTCTTCAGCTTCAACCTGAACTTGTATATGAGCAATCGATGTTTTGTTCCAGAGTCTGCCCTGGCCTTGTTTTGTCTTTTGATAAGGAGTCCTTACATTATCTCTTCCCACAAATATAGTCAATTTTATTTCTGTGTATTCTGTCTGTTGAGATCCATGAGTATAGTCATTTTTAATTTTTGTTTAAAGAGGCATTTTCAGTAAATTAGTCATTGATCTTGTGAAATTCTACAAGGTTGAGTCAAACTAGCTGCCCTCTGGCATTAGAATTTATTTAAATCAACTTTTAGAAAGAAAAAACACATAATTTTTTACATAATCTCCTTGATTTTCAATAAACTTTGTCCATCTGTCAACAAGGTTGTGTATCCCCTTTAAAATATATTTTTTTTAAAGCTGAGCTGGGAGCCACAAATGCACCACTGTCTTCACTTCTTCATCAGAAGTCAATCTTTGTCCTCGAAGGTCTGCTTTCAGGGGATCAAACAGGTTAAGTCTTATGGAGCAAGATCATGACAGTATAAATGATGCTTTAACGCCTCAAAATGAAGTTTTTTTTTGTAGAATGTCAGTAGTGTTGGCAGAGTTGTGCATATGTGCATTTTCATGCAAGAATACAATGCCCTTGGATAGTAGTACTCTGTATTTAATAAAAAATATAGGCTTCAGCTCTTCAGTGAGCATCTCTCTATAATGAGTACTGTATATTGTTGAACTCTTTTCTTGATAGTGTTCCAATACTGACCCTTGAGAATCCCAAAAATGGTGAACATCAATTTTCCAGTTAACGGTGGACTTTTGAACTGTTTCTTGGTTGACAATTGAAGATTTTTCCATTCCATACTCTTCCATTTACTCTCAGGCTTGTAGTGATGAAGTCATGTCTCATCACTAGTGCCAATTTATTTTAAGAAACTTTTGTGTTCCTTCAAGTACCAGTCTAAATTTTGCTAGTAGTTATCCGAATGCTTCTGTTAATATTTTTGAAACTCAAATCTGTTATCTATTATTTCATAGGCAGAGATGTAGCTGATTTGAAAATTATTTGCCGCATAATCCACTGTAACTTGCCTATTCAACAGAATCATTTCACATGTACAATTAATGATAGATTTTGTCATCAACTGTGGATGTAAACAGATGTTTTAATATAACCAGAGTATGGATAATTTATGACTCACCATCATATTGTGTAATCTGCAGCATTGTTTCTATAGTTTAAAGTGATTTTTTCAACTACTGTTTTGTTCCAATCTTCCTTTTCAAATTATCAGCAATTATTAACATTTAAATTTTGTGTTTCATCAAGTTCACACTGGAAGTTGATAGAATTTTTCAAGGTAGTCAATGACTTTAATGGTTGGTGTGTGTATTTGAATAATAGTGGTTTTAATTGATTTTCGTTATTTACGGTTGATAGGTGCTACTGAGTCAGTACTGCCTCATAGTGACCTCGTGCATAACAAAATGAGCCATTGGCCTTTCTTGCAACAACATGACCATTATAGCTACACTGGGGTAATTTCTGTTGCCACTACGCCAATTCAGATCATTGTGGATCTTCCTCTTTGTCTATGACCCTCCAATTTACCAAGCATGATATCCTTCTCTAAGGACTGGTATTTCCTAATGATATGTTTGCGGTATGACTGACAAATTTGACTATACTGGCTTCCAAGGAATATTCAGACTGTACTTCTTCCAACAAAGATTTGTTTGTGCATTTGGCAGTCCATGGTACTTTTAAGATTCTCCTGAAACACCCCAAATCACATGCGTCAATTCTTCTATACTTTTCCTTATTCACTGTGCAACTTGCACATTCATATGAGAGTATTGAAAATGCCACGGATTGGGTCAGGCACACTTTAATCATTATACTGACATCTTTGCTCTTGAACACTTTAAAGAGGTCTTGTGCAGCAGATTTGCCTAATGCAATATGTCACTTGATTCCCTGACAGCTGAATCCATGCGTGTTTATGGTTTATTTGAACAAAATGAAGTCTTTGACAGCTTCAATCTTTAGTCCAGTTATATGGACATTGTTTATTGGTCCAGTGGTGAGGATTTTTGTTTCCTTTATATTGAGGTGAAATCCAAGGCTGTGGTTTCTGACCATCAGTAAGTATTTTAAGTCCTCTTTGCTTACAGCATATCTGCATATCACAAGTTGTTAATTAGTCTTCTTCCTATCCTAATACCACATTTTTCCTCATATAATCCATCTTCTTGGATTATTTGCTGAGCATACAAATTGAATAAGTATAGTGAGAAAATACAACTCTGGCAACATTTTTCCAGTTCCCTTGTTCAGTTTGAACAACTGCCTCTTAGACTATGTATAGGTTCCTCATGAACACAATTAATTATTCCAAAACAATTCGTTCTCCACAATGTTGTCCATATATGTCATGATCCACTCAATGGAAAGTCCTTGCATAGTCAAATAAAGCCCTTTTGTCATATTCTCTGCTTTTAGCCAAGATCCTTTTGACATCAGTATTTATATACCTTGTTACATGTCCTCATTTGAACCTGACTTAAACCTCTGTTAGTTTCCTGTCAATGTATTGCTTTTGAATTATCTTTGGCAAAATTTTACTTGTATTCTGTATTAATGATATTGTTTGATGATTTCCATATTCTGTTTAGTCACCTCTCTTTGGAATGGGCACAAATGTGAGTGTCTTCTAATCAGTTGGCCAGGTAACTGCCTTCCAAATTTCATGTCATAGATAAGTGAGTTCCTCCAGTGTTGCATCAGTTGATGAACTATTTCAATTTGCATTCCATCAATTCCCGGAGTCCTGTTCTTTGTCAATAAATTCAGTGATCCTTGACTTCTTTCTCTGTACTATTAGCTCTTGATCATATGCTACTTCTTGAAATGGTTGAACATAGACCATTTCTTTGGGGTACTGTGGTACTTAGTATTCTTCCCATCTTCTTTTGATGCTTTTGGCATCCATCAATAGTTTGCCATTAGAATCGTTCAATACTATAATTGGAGGCTTGAAAATTTTCCTCAATTCCTTTGCTTGACAAATACTGTGCTTGTTAACTACATCTGTAGAAATAGATGGTGTAAAAGCTCCATATCATCATCCAAAATAAGGCCAGAGGCACAATGTCAAGCAAACCATTAATTGCTCATATCTAAGTTTAAGCTGAACCTGAAAAAAATTAAAACAAGTCCATGAAAGCCTAAAATATGACATTGAACATGTCACCTGAATTTAGAGGCCATATCAAGAACAGATTTGATACATTTGTTCACTGATAATCAAAAATCAGAATACTTGTGAGATAACATCAAGAACATCTTACAGGAATAAAACAAAAGGTCATTAAGAATACAAGAAAGAAGGAAAATACCAAATTGGATGTCAGTAAACACTCTGAAAATTGCTCTCCAGCATAGAAATGTTAAAGCAAATAGAAGAAATGAAGAAATAAAATAGCTGAACAGAAAATGTACAAGTGTAACTTGTATAATGTGAAGTATTATGAGATGTGAAAAGATCTGGAGTAGGAAAACAAAAAGAAAGCACACAGTCTTCAGATCTCAAACTGAAAGAACTGAAGAAGATAATTGACTTGCAATACTGATCTGTAATAGGGCCAAAATACTGAATGACATGTGGACAGGTTTCAGATGAACTTCTAGATGAAGACAGACTAGGAAGAAGGAGTGATGAACTACTTCTGAATATTTAGTCACTGAAAACCTTATTAACAGCAGAGAAACTCTGAATGACATAGACAGCTTTAAAAGATGGTGGAATGAATACACAGCCACTATACCAAAATCATGACATTTAACTATATCAAGAAATAACATAAGATCAAGAACCAATGGTACTGAAGGAAGAATTCCAAGGTGCATTGAAGGCATTGGAAAAGAAGAAGGTTCGGGAAATTGATGGGCCAAAAATTGAAATATTTTAACAAAGTGAAGCAGTACTGGAAGCACTCTCTCAGCTATGCCAAGAAATTTAGAAGACAGCTACCTGATCAGATAATTGGTTGTAGTTGTTGTTAGTGCTATCGAGTTAGTTCCAACTCACAGCAAGCCTGTATAAGGTTTCCAATGAGTTTGACCTTGTGGTTCAAACCAACCTTGAGATCAAGTACTTAACCTATTTGCCACATTTGTGCCCATTCCTAAAAATGAGTACCAACATAATGTGGAAATCATCAGACAATATCATTAAATTGAATGTAAGTAAATTTTTTTGAAAGATAATTTAAAAAATGACTGCAACAGTACATTGACGTGCAACTGCCAGTGGTTCAAGCTAGATTCAGATGAGGACATGGATTGAGGAAATTATTGCTGACATCAAATGGATCGTGGATGAAAGCAGAGAATACCAGAAAGGTGTTTACCTGCATTTATTGACTTTGTAAAGGTTATTGACACTGAATAATGACAAGTTATGGACAACATTGTGGAGAATGAGTATTCTGGAACACTTTATTGTGCTCATGAAAAACCAGTAGGACTACCAAGAGATAGTCATTTGAACTGAACAAGTGCACAATGAATGTTTTAAAATTAGGAAAGTTGTGTAACAGAGTTGTATTTGTTTTCTGCATATGTATTCAAACTCTATGCTGAGCATTATAAGACGAATGTGGCATCAGTACTGAAGCAAAGCTCATTAATAACCTGCAACAACCTTGATTGTTGAAAGTGAAAACGGTTTAAAATTGTTGTTGATGAATATCAATGACCACAACCTTAAGTATGGGTTGCATCTCAATGTAAAGAAAACAAAAATCCTCACTACTGGACCAGTGAATGGTATCATAATAAATGGAGAAAAGTTTGATGTTGTAAAAGACTTCATTTTGCTTAGATCTCCTATCAATACTAATCTAAGCAGCAGTCTAGAAATCAAAAGATATTATGAATTAAGTATATCTGCTGCACAAGACCTCTTTAAAGTGTTCAAAAGCAAGAAGTCAGTTTGAGGACTAAAGTGTGCCTGACCCAAACCATGGTATTTTCAATAGTTTCATGTGCATGTAAAATTTGGACAATGAATAAGGAATCTCGTCAAATAATTTGTACATTTGAGTTATGGTATTTGAGAAGAATATTAAAAATACCATGGACTGCTATACGAACAAACAGATCTGTATTGTAAGAAGTACAGCCAGAATGGCAAGACTCTGTCTCTCATACGTCAGACATATTATCAGGAGGGACCAGTCCCTGGAGAAGGCCATCATACAAGGTAAAGCGGAGGATCATTGAAAAACAGGAAGACCCCCAATGAGATGTATTAGTACAGTAACATCAGCAACAGGCTCAAACATTCTGAGGATAGTGCAGGACAGGTTTGTTCTTTGTTCTGTTCTGTATAACATCACTGTGAGTTTGGACTAACACAGAGACATATAACAACAATAGTAAGAGTCCCAATGCTCTTAGCTTCCTTATTAACTGCCCGTTTGCAAAGAAAGAGGACTTAAAATACTGATGAAGATCAAAGATGACAACTATCAGGTCTGTACATCACTAATAAATAAATAAATAAGTGAGAAGTAAGAGTTATAGGTTTACATATGAATATAAATATGAATTTCAGGTAAATGAATACACAATGTTCTGAACAAATAAAATAGGATATCTCCCATAATTTAACCTTAGCTTTATTTATTTCAACTAATAACTAATTTGTTATAATTTTTCTTTTAGAAGTTTCTATTAAACCTGCCAAATGCGTAGTAGACATTTATGCATTTTCACTTTATGAGGAAATACGTTTTGTTTTTCAATAAAGAGAATAACAGCAGCAGTCTCTTTGAAGTTAATTTAATATTTCATTATGTTTTTCTATGGCTTGCAAGACATATTTCCTTTGTGAAGTTCATTGCATATTTCATTAAATAAGTGACTACATATTTAGAAGTGATTTATAAGTGTCTGTCATCAGTATTTAAGAAGCTCTGGTAATATTGTGGTTATGAGACAGACTACTAAACTTAAGGTCAGCAGTTCAAAACTACCAGCTGTTCCAAGGGAGAAAGATAAGACTTTCTGCTCTGGTAAGAATTGTTGTTGTTTTTGTTAGATGCCATGGAGTCGGTACCAACTCATAGCGACCTTATGCACAGCAGAATGAAACACTGCCCGATCCTGGGCCAACCTCACTACTATTGGCATGTTTGAGTCCATCGATGCTGCCACTTGGCCAATCCATCTCATTGGGGGTCTTCCTTTTTTTCTCTGACCCTCCACCTTACCAAAATGATATCCTTCTCCAGTGACTGCTCCCTCCTGGAAATATCTCCGAAGTATGAGAGCCTCAGAAATCCTATGCAGGGACGCTACGAATCAGAATGAACTCCACAGCATACCACTACCACCATCTCCATCATCAGTATTTAAAGATGTAAAAGATATTGATTGCTCATTGGATGTTCAGGCATGATAAAAATAACTGAAGCACAACAAACTAAATTAAGAAAAATATTTATCAAAAAGTAAGTTATTATGGATATTTAGATAATGAATAACAAGAAATATTGCAGTCAGGGATTAAGTTGATAATTAAAATGTCTAACAGAATCTTATTGGAACTAGAAAGAGTAACTGTTACATATTTCTTTGAATCATTGCTGTATTGCTATTTCTGTATATTAAAATATAACTTAATGGGCATACATGGAGTCCTGGTGTGGCACTGTGGGTTAATGTGCCAGACTGCAAAGCCATTTGAACTGCAAGATCAGCAGTTCAAGCTCACCAGCTGCTCCTTAGAAACCCTCTACAGGGTTGCTATGGGTTGGAGTCGACATGGTGGCATTTAACAACAACAACAATGGGTATCTATTGCACTAAGTTAACTTAGACAGCATTTAGTTTAGTCTGTCAGTTTTTTGTTCTCTCTTTTAGAAAAGTTCATAATTTACATGGTTTTCACCATAAAAAAATATGCTGCTTGTTAAGCTTTCTTTTCACAGATCCATTTGCTTACATGAGCTATTTTAAAATATAATGCAATAAAGTATTTCATAAAGAAACTATACAAGAGATAGGAGTGAATATTGGGATTCCCATTTAATTTTCAGTTGTAGTTGTTTTGTTGTTGTGAAGTGTCATTGAGTCAGTTCTGGCCCATAGCAACCCTGTATAGGGTTTCTGAGGAGCAGTTGGTGAGCTTGAACCAACAAACTTGCAGTTCAAATGGCTTTGCAGTCTTGCAGATTAACCTACAGTACCATACCAGGACTCCAGTAGTTGTAAAATGATGTCAAATCAGCTCTGATACATAGCAACTCTGTATAGAGTTTCCAAGGAGAAACTTGTGGGTTGAACCACCAACCCTTCATTTAACAATCCAATGCTTACTCTACTTAGCCACACCAGGATTCCTTATTCAGTTGTGGTATGAGTAAAATAAAATATTAAGGTCTAACAAGTTCAAGACATATAGAAAGTAACATAATTAGTGGTAAAACAAATTAAATACCAGAGTCTAATATTAGCTCCTTTCAGGTCTATTAGAGTACATAGAGAATGTATACTATCAGTACAAATGTAGCTTTGCAAAGGAAATTATGTTGAGTAGTAATAATTGAGAGTGTCAAGGCCACAGTGAAATCTGGGCCTCAATTTCATTAGTTTTAAATGGACAAATTGCAAGTTAATAAACATCAAATTTGAAAAGTATATATTTTTCTCTATGAAAAGCAGTCTAATACCAGATTTTCCATCACTCTTCTGTCAGTTTGTCATACAATGGTGGCTTGGGAGATACTGTGATTCTGAAATCTATACCATGGGTATTTTAAAGCCCAGCAGGGTCACCCACAGCAGACAGCTTTCAGATGAGCTTCCAGACAAGCATAAACTAGGAAGAAGGATAGACAAACCACTTCTGAATATTTAGTAAGTGAAAACATTATGAATAGCAGAGAAACACTGCCATATATAGTGCCAGAAAATAAGCCCCTCAGGTTGAAAGGCACTCAAAATGTGACTGGGAAAGAGCT
>NW_006408671.1:2094275-2096909 GCF_000296735.1 Chrysochloris asiatica
GAATCAGAATGAACTCCACAGCATACCACTACCACCATCTCCATCATCAGTATTTAAAGATGTAAAAGATATTGATTGCTCATTGGATGTTCAGGCATGATAAAAATAACTGAAGCACAACAAACTAAATTAAGAAAAATATTTATCAAAAAGTAAGTTATTATGGATATTTAGATAATGAATAACAAGAAATATTGCAGTCAGGGATTAAGTTGATAATTAAAATGTCTAACAGAATCTTATTGGAACTAGAAAGAGTAACTGTTACATATTTCTTTGAATCATTGCTGTATTGCTATTTCTGTATATTAAAATATAACTTAATGGGCATACATGGAGTCCTGGTGTGGCACTGTGGGTTAATGTGCCAGACTGCAAAGCCATTTGAACTGCAAGATCAGCAGTTCAAGCTCACCAGCTGCTCCTTAGAAACCCTCTACAGGGTTGCTATGGGTTGGAGTCGACATGGTGGCATTTAACAACAACAACAATGGGTATCTATTGCACTAAGTTAACTTAGACAGCATTTAGTTTAGTCTGTCAGTTTTTTGTTCTCTCTTTTAGAAAAGTTCATAATTTACATGGTTTTCACCATAAAAAAATATGCTGCTTGTTAAGCTTTCTTTTCACAGATCCATTTGCTTACATGAGCTATTTTAAAATATAATGCAATAAAGTATTTCATAAAGAAACTATACAAGAGATAGGAGTGAATATTGGGATTCCCATTTAATTTTCAGTTGTAGTTGTTTTGTTGTTGTGAAGTGTCATTGAGTCAGTTCTGGCCCATAGCAACCCTGTATAGGGTTTCTGAGGAGCAGTTGGTGAGCTTGAACCAACAAACTTGCAGTTCAAATGGCTTTGCAGTCTTGCAGATTAACCTACAGTACCATACCAGGACTCCAGTAGTTGTAAAATGATGTCAAATCAGCTCTGATACATAGCAACTCTGTATAGAGTTTCCAAGGAGAAACTTGTGGGTTGAACCACCAACCCTTCATTTAACAATCCAATGCTTACTCTACTTAGCCACACCAGGATTCCTTATTCAGTTGTGGTATGAGTAAAATAAAATATTAAGGTCTAACAAGTTCAAGACATATAGAAAGTAACATAATTAGTGGTAAAACAAATTAAATACCAGAGTCTAATATTAGCTCCTTTCAGGTCTATTAGAGTACATAGAGAATGTATACTATCAGTACAAATGTAGCTTTGCAAAGGAAATTATGTTGAGTAGTAATAATTGAGAGTGTCAAGGCCACAGTGAAATCTGGGCCTCAATTTCATTAGTTTTAAATGGACAAATTGCAAGTTAATAAACATCAAATTTGAAAAGTATATATTTTTCTCTATGAAAAGCAGTCTAATACCAGATTTTCCATCACTCTTCTGTCAGTTTGTCATACAATGGTGGCTTGGGAGATACTGTGATTCTGAAATCTATACCATGGGTATTTTAAAGCCCAGCAGGGTCACCCACAGCAGACAGCTTTCAGATGAGCTTCCAGACAAGCATAAACTAGGAAGAAGGATAGACAAACCACTTCTGAATATTTAGTAAGTGAAAACATTATGAATAGCAGAGAAACACTGCCATATATAGTGCCAGAAAATAAGCCCCTCAGGTTGAAAGGCACTCAAAATGTGACTGGGAAAGAGCTGCCTCCTCAAAGTAGAGTTAATGGTGAAAATGAGAGTGGAGTAAAGCCCATGGGAATAAAGTCCTCAGGACCTTCATTTGCTGATGGGGCATAACTCAAAATGAAAAAAAAAAAAAAGCTGTAAACATCCATCAATAATCAGAACATGGAATGCATGAAGTATGATTCTAGAAAAAATAGAAATTGTCATTTTAGGCATTAGTGAGCTGAAATGGATTGGTATTGGCCATTTTGAATCTGACAACCACATGGTTTACTATGCCGGGAATGAAAAATTGAAGAGAAATGGTGTTGCATTCATCATCAACAAGACTATAACTAGGTCAGTCATGAGGTACAATGCTGTCTATGATAGGATAATATCCATGCGCCTACAGGGAAGACCAATTAATACCACTTTTATTCAAATTTACTCACAGACTACTAAAGCCAGTGGGGATGAAATAGAAGAATTCTATGAACTTCTTCAATCTGAAATTGATCAAACATGCAATCAAGATGTATTGATCATTACTGATGATTGCAATATAAGGTTGGAAACAAAGAGGAAGGGTCAGTAGTTGCAAAATATGATCTTGGTGATAGAAATGATGCTGGAGAGTGCATGATAGAATTCTGCAAAATCAATGACTTGTTGATTTCAAATACCTTCTTTAGACAGCATAAGAGATGGTTATGCACATAGACCTCATCAGATAGAATATGCAAAAATGAAAATGACTATATTTGTGTAAAGAAATGATGGAAAAACACTGTATCATCAGTCAAAACAAGGCCAGGGGCAGATTGTGGAACAGACCATAAATTTATCATAAGCAAATTCAAACTGAAGCTGAAGAAAATGAAAGCAAGTTCATGAAGAGCCAAAATATGTACCTTGAATATATCCCACTTGAATTTAGAGATCATCTGAAGAACAGATTTGATACCTTTAACACTAAAAACTGAAGACAAGAGGCATTGTAGGATG
>NW_006408671.1:2098966-2099526 GCF_000296735.1 Chrysochloris asiatica
TAAGCTTGCATGTCCATGTGGTTGAGCTATATTTCACTGTGGTTTGGCAGTTATGACACGGTTACCCCCCAAGAGAGCTACTATTAGCAGTCAAGCTATAGAAAGGGAGTTTATTAGGAGGTGTGTGGCGTGCTTCTAACATATGAAGATGCTCTTTCAATGCTCGTTTGCTCTTTGCTGAATCCAGAATCTATTTTGGTTGGTCATATGAACTCCATTGTGGAGTCCTGGTGTGGCGCCATGGGTTAATGCATCAGACTTCAAAGCCATTTGAACTGCAAGGTTAGTAGTTCAAGCTCACCAGCTGCTCCTTGGAAACCCTATACAAGGTCATTATGGGTCGGAATCAACTCGATGGCATATAACAACAACAACATGACCTCCATTATTTTGCACTTGAACAAGTGGCTTGCATTCTTAATACCCACCTTGGATTCATTTCCCTCTGGAGTCAGAATTCTGCTTTTAGTCCAGTTGATCTTGGATTCTTCAAATCCTTAAACTACAAGAGACAAGAGAAGCCTCCAGACAGCCCCACCTAAAACTTCCCAGTTTCTACA
>NW_006408671.1:2103891-2112798 GCF_000296735.1 Chrysochloris asiatica
CATGAGTGTTGATGGTTGTTCTGAGAAAAATGAAGTGTTTGACAATTTTAACCTTTTCTCCATTTATATAGATGTTGTTCGTTGTTCCAGTGGTGAGGATTTTTGTTTTCTTTAAATTGAGGGACAACCCTGAAGGCTGTGGTCTTAGATCTTCATCAGTAAACATTTTAAGTCCTTTTCACTTTCAGTAAACAAGGTTGTATCGTATGCATATTGCAGGTTGTTAATGAGTCTTCCTCTAATTCTGATGCCATGTTTTCTTTCATATAATCCAGCTTGTTTGATTATGTGCTCAGCACAAAAATTGCATATGTATGGTGAAATAATACAACCCTGGCACACACCTTTCCTAATTTTAAACCTTTTGTTTTGTTTTGTTTTTTTAAGTATATATATTGGTAAAGAAGACCTTGTGGTTCAAATGATTAAGCACTTAGCAGCTAACTAAGTAGGAGGTCAATTGTTCAAAAACACTAGTTTATTTTAGGAAGAAAAATATGACTGTTTCTATTATGATTTATAATCTTGAAAATTCTATGGGACTATACAACCGTATAGTCAGTTCAACCACAGGGTCATTATGGGATGGAATCTACTCAAAAGCAACGAATCATATGATTCAAAGATGAGTTGTTAAAGAGAATTCACAGCTTAAGGGGTAATGAATTAAATAATTGTATATGTATCCTAAACTGCATGTTGTTGTTGTTGCTAAGTGCCGTTGAGTCGGTTCCGACCCATAGCGAGCCTTTATAGGGGTTCTGAGGAGCAGCTGGTGAGCCTGAACCACTGACTTTGCAGTTCAAATGGCTTTGCTGTCTGGTGCATTAACCCACAGTACCACACAAGGACTCCAAAATTACATGTAAATAAAATAAATTTTCAAAAAAGCAATGAAAGTGTTTAGTTTTTTGAGAGGAAGGTATTTTATATAATTGCTTAGCAACTAAAAATTTTATGGAATTTATTAATTTATTATGTATTCTCCAGCACATAGGCAGTTACTTAAAATGAAACAGGCAGTAAAAGTATTTCTTGAAAGTGGGTAGATAAGTTATTTAGGAAAAAATATAAAATACAGATTGTATTTGAATATGGAGTCCTGTTGCGGGGCTGCAGGATAATACACTGGACTGCAAGGTGAGTTTGAATTGAAGTCTCTTCTCAGAAATCTTACATGGAGCTGACTCGATGACACAGTAGCAACAACATGAACTAGGATATCAATTTTCAGGAGTTTATTTTATTTTAATTTTTTTATAACTTTCAGTCTTTATTCATAGTTTGTGTACACCCTATTTAAATTATGTATAAATATTTGCAGTGGTTTCTTATAATTTTGAGTCTTGTACCATCAACAATTTAAGATCCTGAAAGCTTTACTTCAATTATATGATTAAGATCAACAACTCTTCTACTGTCCCTGACATATTTTGAGTGTTTTCTAACCTGAAGGACTCATCTTCAGGCATTTTATAAGATGGTGTTCTACTGTTACTCTTCATAAGGGTTTCACTGCCACTGTCATTTTTTTTTTTTTTTTTCAAAAGTAGACCTCCATTTTCTACTTCCTTGTCTGACTCAGTATGAAAGCTCCTCTAAAGGCTGTCTACCAAGGATGATTCTACTGGCATTTGAAGTACTATTGTCATAATTTCTAACATCCTGTTGTTTCTTCTTAGATAAATCCTATGTATCTGAACCTATCTGTGCAAAAAGTCAAGTCTTTCTTTTTGATTAATGTATTACTACATTTTGAGAAATTGGGAAGTATAAACTGTTATACTTTGTTTTATTGTATTTCACTTCATTGCACTTTGCCACTATTTTTTGTTGTTGTTTTTTAATTGAAGATTTGTAGCAATCCTGAATCAAGCAAGTGTCTGGTATCTTTTTCCTAAAAGTACATTTTTACTTTATGAATCTATGTAACATTTTGGTAACTCTTACTATATTTAAAACTTTTCCATAATGCTATGTTGTTAAGTGCCGTTGAGTCAATTCTGACCCATAGCAACCCTGTACAGGGTTTCCAAGGCTGTAAATCTTTACGGGAGCAGAAAACCTCATCTTTCTCCTGCAGAACAGCTGGTAGTTTTGAACTGCTGACCTTGCAGTTCACAGCCCAATTCATAACCACTACACTACCAGAGCAGAATGCTATTGCACACCTAATATACTGCATCATAGCAAAACCCCATGGGCTGCCCATAGAACCAACAGATCTGTGTTGGAAGAAGTGCAGCCTGAGTGCTCTTTGGAGGCTAAGATGGCCAAACTTCGTCTCTCATACATCAGACATATTATCAGGAGGGACCTGTCGTTGGGGAAGGATATCATGTTTGGTAAGGTGGAGGGACAGAGAAAGACAGGAGACCCCCAATGAGATGGATTGGCCAAGTGGCAGCATCAATGGACTCAAGCATGGCAACAGTAGTGAGGTTGGTCCAGGATCCAGCAGTGTTTCGTTCTGCTGTGCATAAGGTCACTATGAATCATTACCAACTCAATGGCTCCTAACAACAACAACAACAACAGGAAAACAACAGCAAAAACTCACAGTACTGCATAAGTGGGATTTCAAAGTTTTCCTAACAAATAAAAGGAAATAAACCAATAAATGAAGAAATATCACTACTCATTGTTGTTGTTAAGTGCTGTCCAGTCCTTTCTGACTAATAAGCAGTTTGTGGGTTTGAACTGCAGAACTTTCAGTTAACAGACCAGTGTGTATCCTACATCACCATACCAGGACTCTGTTTTATAGGGTCTCTATTGTTGTTGTTAAGTGTCATCGAGTTGGTTCTGATTCATAGTGACCCTTTATAGGGTTTCAAAGAAGCAGCTGGTGATTTTCAACCACTGATTTGTGGTTCATACTGATCTTGTGGTCCAGTGTTTTATCTTACAGAACCATACCAGGGATCCATAGGGTCTCTATGAATCACAATCAACTCAACAACAGTGATTTATTGTATTACAGATAACATTAAGCCTATAGTTAGGACTACTAGTGCCACAGTCTTTGTTAGAATAGTGTACACATTCCTAGCAGCTATTAGGATTGGATATTAATAACTCACAAACTAAAGAATTGCATGGAATGCACTGACTCCACAGCACCTAACAACAACTATAAAATATATAATGTTCAGTGACATTGGTTACATTTTCCAAAATGTATCAACATTATCATTATTTTTGTGTTCTGGTTCTGTTTCCACTAAGTCAATTTCCAGACCTCTTCCATCTCCCCTTTAAATTCTGATTTTTGTGTTAGGGTTGTTGACCATTTGGCCTACATGAATATTATTTTTTTTAAAGGAGCATTTAATATTTCATTGTTGTTGTTGTTAATTGCTGTCGAGTCAGTTTCAACTCATAGTGACCCTGTATAGGATTTCTGATACGCTTCTAGTAAATTTGAACAGCCGACTTTGTTCAAACTGATCCTGCAGTCCAATTTGGGTGAAGAGAAAGGTAATATGCAATCACGTGTGATTAGCATAATATCACTAAGGCAAAGGAAGACATCAATAGTGAATATTATTATATAATGTTGTTAAGTGCCATAGAGTTGGTTCAGACACATAGGGACCCTACATAGGGTTTCTATGGGGTAACTGGTAGGTTTAGACCACTACCCTTGTGGTTAGCCTTCCAGTGCTTATTCATTAGCACCACATTAGGTCGATCCTGCAAAATAAAATAATATAAAGTGAAGCATGGTAACTTCCCTTTAACCTATTCTAATCTATATCTGAACATGACACCTCAGCTGAGTCTTCATTTCCTGAGTGATCTAACTTTCCCACCATTTCTAAAGAAATTTCAGTTCTTCTAGGAAAAAGACAAGCATTATGTGCATCTGTTTCTCCAGAGCTTTCTAAGGATTAGAGAGCATCAATACTGATTTCTGGAAATAAAACATGGAGAAAAGTTTGAGGCATAGTAAAATAGTCCAGCTCTTTACTATTTTATCTTCTCAAAAAATCTTACCATCTGCCAGTTGCTAAGTGAGAAGAAAATGAATTTATACCTCTCTAAAGTTTTGTTTTGTTTGTTTTAAATGTCAAAAAGTCCTTTTTTCAAATGACTGCTATGATCCTTCCTTATTTATGGACACATTGAGTCTTTCAAAAGTGATTAACTTTTCAGTTACTTAAAATTTCTGTATAAAACAGGAGGACAATTGTATGAGAGGAGAGGAATAAGAAAAGGAAACTGTTATTCTGTGGTGTAAAATTTGTTTTTAAAAATTATCCACTGTATCTTCAATTAAAAAGAACTAATTATAAGAAAATATCAACTGATAGTTAAATTGAAAATCAACATAAGTGATATCATACAAAATGAAGCAAAATATGCATTATTATACTTTAATTATGGAAAGGTTGCTGTCATTTTGATTTAGCACGATGGAGTCAGTTCTAGCTTATAGTGACCCTGAATAAAATTTTTGAGACTACAAATCTATGGTGGTACAGAAAGCCTCATCTTTCTCCTGTGAAGCAGCTTGTCAACTCAAACTACCATTGGACTGAGACCTGTGGTTCTCATTCCAAAGCTTATCCTAGAGAGTCACTGTGTTCCCTAAGGAACTGTAACTCCATACAAAAGAATATATGTTGTTGTTGTTGTTGTTGTTGTGAAGAAACATTGAGTCAGTTCTGGCCCATAGTAACCCTGTGTAGGGTTTCCAAAGAGCAGCTGGTGAATATGAACCACCAACCTTGCAGTTCAGACAGCTTTGCAGTCTGGTGCATTAACCCACAGTGCCAAACACAACTCCCAAAGAATACATAGGCAGTGATAAATACTGGACTGGGAATCACAAGATTAGCCTTTGAACCTCAGAAATTCTATACAGTGCTGCTATTATTGTTAACAAACTCAATGGCAATTAGCAACAACAGCAATGTGTATAGGAAGGTGGTGGTAGTGGTATTTTTGTGCCATTTTATCAGTTCCAACTCATGGCAACCATATATAGGTTTTTTGAGTCTATAAATCATTCTGGCAGCAGAAAGCCTAATTTTCCTACATCAGATAAACAGGTAGATTCACACTACTAACGTTGTCGTTAGCAACCCAGCTCATAATCCACAATTCTTGTATAGGTTCCTTGTATAGGAAGGTTTGGGAATGTATAGGATTATATGTATGCATATGTATATAAGTATGTGCTGAACATATATTTTTATGTGTGATAAAACACATTGTGGGGCATAGTTATGCAAAACTTACTAGACATAAACAAATAGCTCACAAGATTAGTTTATAGAATTTAAAGACTTAGGACCATAGTTTCATGAGAAAACTTGCCTAATTAGCATAATATTTCTTTTCTTAAAATTCATTAAGTTCATAAAACTTATGTTCTACATAATAATTTGGTGAGTAACATCTTGGGTCACAAAAGGCTGTGACAAGCCATTTGAGGTACAACTATTGGTCTTTCCTTTTCCAGAGCTAAAGATAAATGAGGAAACCAAAGACTTAAAAACAGAAACTAGTACACAGGACTAATAATTTACAAAAACACCGTCTCATCTAACCTAAGACCAAAAGAATTAAATAGCTCCTGATAATCATCACTAACTGTTCTGACCAGGGATAAAATAGTCCCAGATAAAATGAGAGAAAAATGCAGCATGAAACTAAAAACATAAAATGACCAGCCTTACTGGACCAGTTAAGACTAGAAGAATGACAGAGACTATACATCTAAAATACTCTTTAAACTTAGAATTGAAGGTATTCCCAGAAATTGCTATTGAGCTAAATAACAGATTGGCTCATGAAATCAACAATATCAACCATGAACACTTGTTGTTGTTGTCAGGTGCCATCAAGTCGTAACTGACTCATAGCGACCCCATGCACAGCAGAACGAAACAACCTCATTACCGCTTCCGATCCTGGGCCAACCTCATTACCGCTGCCACACTTGAGTCCATCAATGATGCCACCTGGCCGATCCATCTCATTGGGGGGTGTTCCTTTTTTTCTCCGACCCTCCATCTTACCAAGCATGATATCCTTCTCCAGCGACTGTTCCCGCCTAACAATATGTCCAAAGTATGATAGACGGAGTTTAGCCATCTTGGCCTCCAAGGAGCACTCTGGCTGCCTTCTTCCAAAACAGATCTATTGGTTCTTTTGGCAGCCCATGGTACTTTTAGTATTCTCCTCCAACACCATAACTGCCACCAATTTCATATAATATTAGTGCTTTAGTGATTGACTTTTTACACTCTGCATAATGGCCTCAAGATCTTTCTACATATATGACATTAAACTTTAGTGTTACATAGAATTCAGTTGTATTCCATTGTACTCTCAGTTTTTCCATTCATCCATTGATTGGCACTCAGTTTATTTCTATGTCTTTGCTATTGTGAATAATAATGCTCTGAATATAGATGTGCATACATCAATTTGTGCCTTGACTCATATTTCTCTAGAAAAATCTTAGGATTGCTAAATCAAATGGTATTTCTATTTTTAAATTGTTCAAGAAGTTCCATATGCTTCCAGAATGGTTGCATCGTTCTGCAGTCCCACCATCATTGTAAATGAACTCTACTCTCTATTTACCCCAAAAACATTTGTATTATTGAACTTTGTTATTATTATTGGGAAGAGATAATAATCTCATTATGGTTTTGAATTACATCTCTCTAGTGTTTGCCAATCATGAGCATTTCTTTCTGTGTTTGCTGCCACCTGTATGTTTCTTTTTTTGCAATGTCTGTTTGTATTTGTGTATTTTAATTCAAGTTTTTTGTCTTTTTCTTGTTGAAGTGTTGATTTTTTTCTATAAATTCAAAAGAATAGATCATTGTCAGATATGGAATTGCCATTTCCCCCCTCAGTCTGTAGGTTCTCTATTCTTTTGGAGAAGTTGTTTGATGCATATTAAGTGGTTAATAAATTTTGTTGTTGTTGTTAAGTGTTGTCCAATCAGTTCCAACCCATAGCGATCCTGTATAGGGTTTCTGAGGAGCAGATAGTGAGCTTGAACCACCAACCTTGCAGTTCAAATGCCTTTGTAGTCTGGCACATTAACCCACAGCACCACACAAGGACTCCAAGGTTAATAAATAAGGTGTCCTAAACTTGCCTTTCACCATTTGTCAGATTGTTGTACTGTGATGGCTTGCATGTTGCTGTGATTCTAGAAGCTATGCTACTTGTATTTTAAGTACCAGCAGTCACCCATGGTATACAGGTTTCACCTGATCTTCCAAACTAAGACCAACTAGGAAGAAGGAGAGACAGACTACTTCTGAAGATTTAGTCACTGAAAACCATATGGATAGCAATGGAACACTCTCTATAGCACCAGACTATTGAATACTGATACATGATGAAGAGCATCAGCATATTGTCAAGTACAGTAATGAAAGATGAGCCCCTCAGTTTGTTGTTGTTGGTAAGTACCATGGAGTTGGTTCCAACTCATAGTGACCATGTGCAGGGTTTCCAAGGCTATAAATCTTTACAGGAGCAGAATGCCTCATCTTTCTCCCATGGAATTGCTCGTAGTTTCCAACTCCCGACCTTGAGGTTGGCAGCCAGACATAACCATTACGTTACCAGGCATTTAATGTACGACAGGGGAAAGGCTGCCTCTTAAAAGTAGAGTTGACTATGATGACACAAATAGAGTAAAGCTTTTAGAACTTTATTTGCTGATGGGACACAACTTAAAATGAGAATGAACAGCTGAGAACATCCATTAATAATAGAAACATGGAATTATGAAGTATGAATCTAGGAAAATAGGAAGTTGCCAAAACTGAA
Source organism: Chrysochloris asiatica (assembly GCF_000296735.1). Classification (NCBI taxonomy): domain Eukaryota; kingdom Metazoa; phylum Chordata; class Mammalia; order Afrosoricida; family Chrysochloridae; genus Chrysochloris; species Chrysochloris asiatica. The sequence goes on from NW_006408671.1 coordinate 2,111,701, forward strand.
ATGGAATGCATAAATATCAATATTCTAGGCATTATTCTTATTGTTAGTAAGTGTCATCAAGTAGATTCTGATCCAAAGCCGTGCTGCATAGGATTTGCAAGGAACCACTGGTATGTCTAAACCATTGACCTTGAAGTTCAAATTAACCTTACGGTCTAGCTCATTATCCTGAAGCATCACACTAGGACCCTTCTCTTCAACACCCATTATTTCAAAGCAGTTTCACATTCAAATATCAACCAGGCCAACCCTGTTTAGCTTCCAAGATCAGATGAGATCTGATGCATTCAGAGTGGTATAGCCATAGACCTCTAGGCACTAGTCAGCTGAAAAGCATAAATACTGGCCATTTGGAATCTGACAATAACATGCTTTCCTATGTCGCGAATGACAGATTGATGAGAAATGGCATTGCATTCATCACTGGTTTTGGGGCAGGGAAAGCAAAGACAGACAGTGAAAACTCTTCTGTCAAAACCCCCAAAAGAGCAGAGAAAGAGCAATCCACAGAAAAACCACGGAGCTTTGGATCTTGTTTAAGGTTCTGGGCAGAAGTTCTCCAGAACTCATTGAGAAGAAATCTGCTGGTGGAAGCAAAATACAGTGATTTCTGAATTCATCCAACCATGGAGGTCACAGGGTCAGCAGTTCAAAAGTACTAGTTGGTCCAGAAATCCTCAGGCCAGAGAGCAGGGCCACAGACAAGTAGAGACAGTGACCCAGCGCTAGAAGCTGTGGAGCAGCATATGTGAAGGGAGAGGTGTGACTGATTTTTCATCTTTGACTTTTCATTTTTCACGTATCTCTCCTTTTCACCCTGATTGCACCCTCACTGCACAGCCCAGAAGCCTTCAGGCAGGTGGGAGCATACCTCCAAAAAGGTTTAGCATTGCACCCACAGTTTTCCAACAGCTCAGAGAGGAAACCTGCAGGCTGCTTCTTATGATGTTTTTAACCTGGAGACCTGCCCCATAGTTTACCTAAGCAGGACACAGTAAAAGCCAGTGAACAGTGTCAATCACAATTTTACTTTTGTTTTTGATTGGTGGTTTCTGTCTCTGCTTTTATATTGTTTCTGTCTTTGGTACTTTTGGCCTC
>NW_006408671.1:2113923-2119424 GCF_000296735.1 Chrysochloris asiatica
GATAAACAGAAGCTAAGAGATTTTGTTAAAGCCTATCCAGAGCTTCAAAGCGTTCTAAAGGGAGTTCTTGGAACTGAAAACCAGCAAGAACAGACAACAACCGAGATTGACAGGCATGGCAACACCAACTGGAACTCAGTCAATGGATAGCAGAGTTCAGAACAGAACAAAATTACAGCAATGAATTCAGAGGACCTGGAAGGCCAACCAAAGACCAAAATATGAACAAATCAAAGAAGGGAAAAGTATAGGAACAGAGATCGAGGTGGTGAGGAGGTCAAGTAAAAGGCAGGATACAATAGACTGCCTTAAATTCAGGGAAAACTTAACAGACAATATGATACCCCCAAAGACAACCAATACTTCACAACTTACCACTAAAATGAAGATCCAAGCAGAACAAGGACACATTAAAACAAAGAAGAAACCAGCAAGAAATAGCACAAAAAAACATGAATGCAACAAAAGAAGGCATACAAAAAAAGGAACAAACAGCACCACAAAAAATTTAACATAATGACAGCAGTTAATCTATACCTATAGGATATCATGTTTGGTAAGGTGGAGGGTCAGAGAAAAATAGGAACACCCCCAACAAGATGGATTGGTCAAGTGGCAGCATCGATGGACTCAAGCATGACAATAGTAGTGAAGTTGACCCAGGATTGGGCAGTATTTCGTTCTGCTGTGCATAAGGTTGCTATAGGTCGGTACCAACTCGATGGAACCTAACAACAACAACATCGATAATTACACTGAAAGTCAATGGATTAACTGCACCAGTCAATAGACAGAGAGTGGCTGCCTGGATAAAATAACAACACCTGTCAATATGCTGCCTGAAAGAGACACACCTTACACACAAAGACAAAAACAAACTAAAAGTTAAAGAATGGAAAAAATATATACCAAGCTAACAGCAATAAAAAACAAGCAGGAGTGGCAATACTAATCTCTGATAAAATAAACTGAAAGACAAAAAACACTATAAGTGGATGATCTTGACCTATGCTTGCAGATGCAGTATGACAAAGGAGAGGGCAAATTTCTACATTGAGGATCATTCCCTCTTTCTTGGTACACAAGGTCAACAGGGACGGGGAATTTAGACATTTGCTACCCAAAATGGGGAGACTACAAAGGAAATAAGTCACTGGCTTACAAGCTTTCAGGAAGGAACCTAGCTCCAGAGGATACACAAAAGGTAGAACCTCCACTAAATTGTTTCCAACCTGTCTGGATGGGGTAAATAAAAGGTGAGGGGGAAAGGACTTCTGTGATTCAACAAGGAATGATTGCTGTCAGATCTGACAGTGAGTGTTGGAAAGGTAAATGTAAATGTTTGGTAACAAAAGGAGGGGAGAAGATGATTTTGCAGTAGAAGAGAGAAGAGTCAATTGTGCCAGATAACATAACCATAATTAACATCTATGCTCCGAATGAAAAAGCACCAAGATATATAAAGCAAATCTTACTAGAATTTAAGAAAGAAACAGAAATATCTAAAATTATAGTGGGGAATTTTAATATGTCACTTTCAAAAAGGGATAGAACAAATAGAAAGAAACTCAACAAGGCTACAGAGAAACTAAACAGCACAATCAACCAACTTGACCTCATAGACATGTACAGAGCATTCAACCCAACAACAGCAAATATACATTATTTTCCAGTGCACATGGAACATTCTCCAGAACTGACCATGTGTTAGGTCACAAAACAAGCCTCCATAAATTTACAAACATCAAAATACTACAAAGCATCTTCTCAGACCACAATGCCATAAAATTAGAAATCAACAATAAGAAGACCAAGGAAATAAAGTTTAATACATGGAGATGGAATAACACCCTGAAGAGTAACTGGACTGTAGAAGAAATTAAACGTGAATTCAGAAAGTTCCTAGAAACAAATGAGAATGAAAACACAATATACCAAAATCTTTGGGACATGGCAAAAGTGGTGCTGAGAGGACAATTTACTGCAATAAATGTGCACATCCAAAAAGAATAATGAATCAAAGTTAACACATTAACAAAACTTCTACATCAACTAGAAACAAACCAATAGAGAGAACCTACAGTCACCAAGAGAAAAGAAATAATAAAGATCAGAGTAGGAGTAAATGAGGTAGAAAACAGAGAAGATCCCTGGAACCATCAAGGGAGAAAAGCGATGTGAGAGACCATGTCTGGAGAGGCAGTGACACAAGGGATGGAGGCAGAGGCAATGATATGGACAGAAGGAGCCACTGGAGACTCTGGACTCAGGGAGGGAGAGGGGCTGTGTGCTGTTGGCTGGGAGCAGGAATGTGGGTTGTAGCCTTTGGGTGTTTGATGATGCATGTAGGGGATTGTGATCATTGCAATGAAACAAAGTACGATAGGATGAATGTAAAGATAATGTTCACCATTATAAACTAACACATAATTCACAATAAAAACTAAAAAAAAAAAAAAAAAAAAACCAACCTGAAAGAAAAAAACGGCCGGGATAGGATAATATCCATCTGCCTAAAAGAAAGACCAATAACAACAACAAAAACCAGTTATTACAACTATCATTCAAATTTACTCACCAATCACTAAGCAAGTAATGAATAAATTGATGAATTCTACCAATTTCCTCAATCTGAAATTGATCAAATATTCTATCAAGATATATTAATAATTACTGGTGGTTGAAAACAAAGAAGACGAATCAGTAGTTAGAAAATTGGTGATAGAAATGATAGTAGAGAACACATGATAGAATTTTAAAAGATCAGTGACTTATTTAAGGAACTCTGGTAGCGTAGTCAGCAGTTTGAAATTACCAGCTTTTCCATGGGAGAAAATTGAAGCTTTCTTCTCCCATAAAGATTTACTGCCCTGGAAGCCCTGTACAGGATTGCTATGAGTCGAAATTGACTCCACAGCACATAACAACAACAATGACTTATTTGTTATAATTAACTTTTTAAAGCAACATTAAAGAAGACAATACCCCTGGGCCTTACTAGATTAATACACAAAAATCAAAATGACTATATCTGTAGTACAGGGGTAAAGCTCCACGTCATCAAAGAAAACAAGGCCAAGAACAAACTGAGGAACAGACCTTCAACAGTGCATATGCAAGTCCAGGCTGAAGCTAAAGAAAATTAAAACAAGTCCACAAAAACCAAATTTTGACCCTGAACATATCACACCTGAATTTATAATTCTCTTTAGATTTGATGCATAAGACACTAATTACTGAAAAACAGAAGAATTGTGAGATAACATCACACAGGAAGAAAGCAAATGTTCATTAAAAAGGGAAGCAAGAAAGAAAAGATCAAAACAGATATCAGGAGAATCTCTGACACTTTATCTCTGATACAGAGATGCTAAAGCAAATGGAATTAATGAAGAGGTAAAAGAGCTGAACAGAAAATTTCAAGGGATAACTCAAGAAGACAAAGTCACATATTATAATGAAATGTTTAAATATCTAGAGTTAGAAAACTAAAAAGAAGAAAATTCTCAGCATTTCTCAAGCTGAGGAAACTGAGAATAAAGTACAAGCTTCAATTGAAATACTGAAAGATTATCCAGGCAAATTATTGAATGATGCAGACAACATCAAAAGAAGATGGAAGGAATACACAGAGTCACAGTTCCAAATAAATAGTCGATGTTAAGCCATTTCAATAGCCAGTCATACCGAAGAATGTACTTTAAGGTTTACAGAAGGCATTGGAAAAATAACAAAACTCCAGGAATTAATGGAATACTAACTGAAATATTTCAACAAACTGATACAGTACTGAAGGCACTCATACATCTATGCCAAGAAATTTGGAAGACAGGTACCTGCCAAACTGATTGTAAAATATCCATATTTTTGCCCATTCAAAGAAAGGTGACCCAATGGATTGAGGAAATCATAGGACCGTATCATTAATACTGTACACAAGTAAATGTTTACTAAAGATAATTCCAAACTGGCTGCAAGAGTACAATGACAGGGAATTGCCAGAGGTTCAAGCTGGATTCAGAGGACGATGTACAATAAAGTATATTATTGCTGATATCAGATGGATCTTGACTGATAGCAGAGAATATTAAAAATGTCTGCTGTGCTTTATTGACTATGCAAAGACTCTGAAATGTGTGAATCATGACAAGCTATGGAAAATATGGCAGAGACTAAATATTCTGGAACACTTAATTATGCTCGTGTGGAACCTGTACATAGAACAAAAGATAGTTTTTCAAACAGAATTAAGGAACACTGAATGGTTTAAAATTAGGAAAAGTGTCTAACTGATTACTTTCTTTCACCATACTTACTCAATCTGTATGCTGAGCAAATAATTTGAGACTCTGTATTATATGAAAACTGTGGCATCAGGATTGGAAGAATAATAATGAACACCATGCTCTATGCAGATGATACAAACTTGCTTGCTGCAAGTGAAGAGGACTTAAAACACTAATGTATGAAGATCAAAGGTTATGGTATGGATTATAACTCAATACAAAGAAAACAAAAATGATCAGCACTGAATGAATAAATAACATTATGATAAGTGAAGAAAAGATTGAAGCTATCCAAGACTTCATTATGATCAGTTCAAGTATATCAACATTCAGGAGAGGAGCAGTTAAGAAATCCAACGACATGTTGCAGTGGGCAAATATGCTTCACAAGACATCATTACAGTGTTCAAATGCAAAGATATCAGTTGGAGGACTAAAGTGTGCCTGACCCAAATCATGGTACTTTCAGTAGTCTTGTATGCATGTGGAATTTGGGCAATAAGTAAGGAGGACCATGCAAAAATTGATGCATTTGAGTTACAGTGTTGGAGAAGAATATTAGCAGTACCATGGACTGCCAAGCAAGCAAATTTGTGTTGGAAGAAATACAAACAGAATGGTCCTTAGAAGCATATTATTGGTAGGGACCAGTCCCTGAAGAAGAACATCATGCTTGGTAAAGTAGAGGGTCAGCAAAAAAAAAGAGGAAAGTCCCCAGAGACATGGATTGGCACAGTGTCAGCAACAATGTCCTTAAGAGTATCAATAATTGAGAGCTTGGCACATGACTAGGCAGTGTTTCATTTTGTTGTGCATAGGATGTGTGTGAATCGGTCCCAACTTTTCGGCGCCTGACAACAAAAACAAAGATTGCTTTTACTCATCTGTTGATGATCTTTATAGTTTTAGATCTAAATAAGGTCATTGGTCTATCCAGACTTTACTAAGCAAAGGTTTCCGATTGTGTAGATCATAACAAGTTATGGACAACATTGTGAAGTATGAGTATTCCAGAACACTTAATTGTTTTCATGAGGAATCTGTACCTGGACCAAGAGGCAATTGTTCGAACAGAGCATGGAAACACTGAATGGTTGAAAATTAAGAAAGGTTTGCGGCAAGGTTGTATTCTGCCACCATATTTATTCAACCTGTATACTGAACAAATAATCTGAGAAGTTGGGTTATAAGAAGAAACAAGTGGCATTAGGATTG
>NW_006408671.1:2119998-2121123 GCF_000296735.1 Chrysochloris asiatica
GCTGGAGAAGGATATCATGTTTGGTAAGGTGGAGGGTCAGAGAAAAAGAGGAAGACCCCCCAACTAGATGGATTGGCCAAGTGGCAGCATCAATGGACTTGAGCGTGGCAACAGTAGTGAGGTTGATCCAGGATTGGGCAGTGTTTCGTTCTGCTGTGCATAAGGTCGCTATGAGTCAGTACCCACTCGATGGCATCTAACAATAACAACAACAAGAGCAACATGAGGTATGGGTCACTTTAGATATGATCTGTTCCTTTTTAATATATTTTGAGTCTTTTCACAAATGTCAGATTTCCATAGGTGGACTGAATTTAATTCTGGGTTCTCAATTCTGTTCCAGTGGTTGATATGTATACTGTAGCAGTACAAAGCTGTTTGACTATGATGAGTGTATAGTAAATTTTTAGACTGAGAAGTGTGACTCCCTGATTGTTATTTACTTATCTGGGGCTTATTTCCTTTAATTATTTTTTCCATGAAATTTGGATCAGGAACCTTTTATAGTCATAGATTGCTTTGGGTAGTGTTTTTATTTGTAAAATATAAAGTCTAACTAATCATGAGCATGGTGTGGTCCTCAATTTATGTAAGTATCTTTTGTTCTTTTTTTGAATAGTGTTTTGCAGTTTTGTTTGTACAACTATAAATTCTGTATAACTATTCATTGCCTGAAATTCTTAATTAAAATAAATTCAAAAACTGAAAACATTTAAAAAAGAAAATAACTGTCCAATTTGTTGCACACCAATCCCAGTGCCATCATGTTATTTCTAACTCAGAGTAATCTTACAAGAAGAGTACAATTCCCTGGAGAGTTTCCATTATGAATGTAGACTGCCACTTCTTTCTTGTATAGAGTGGCTGATGTGTGCAAATCATGACCTTTTGGCTAGAACCCAAGTGCTTGACCGCATCATCACCAGTGCTCTAGAACCCTTATTTTCTTATACCTGTAACATGTTTGCAAGCAGTGCCAGACACATGAAAGTTTTCTTAATAGATATCTGTTGAAAAAAAAAAAAAAAACAAAAAAAAACCTGTTACTTATTTCTTTAAGACCTCCTTTTACATTTTACCCCATGATTTTTACCAAATATTTATTCAGTACATAATTTTAAATTA
>NW_006408671.1:2121223-2125946 GCF_000296735.1 Chrysochloris asiatica
TTTATTCAGTACATAATTTTAAATTAAATATTATCTGTTGAAAAAAAAAAAAAAAAAAAAAAAAAACCTGTTACTTATTTCTTTAAGACCTCCTTTTACATTTTACCCCATGATTTTTACCAAATATTTATTCAGTACATAATTTTAAATTAAATATTATACTAGGAGTAAAAAAAATGGATAAAAGTTTTATATATAATTTATTGTATTTATTCTTGAATTTTAAACTAATTCAGACTCTTCTACATAATCTGGTCTCTTTTACACTACTTACCTTTATTAATGTGACTTCTTCATTCAAACTGCTCTTAATATTGTTTAATGCCCTTACCTCCCCTTTTCCCTGTCCTCATAAAAATATGATTCTCAAACCCATAAGCTGACTTATATCCTGTTGTTGTTAAGCACTAGCCTGTTGGTTCTGAGTAATGGAGACCCTGTATAGTATTTTAGAGTCTTTAAATCTTTGCAGGAACAAAAACTTCATCTCTGTCATGGGACCACCTGGTGAGATCCAACTTGCTAGGTTCTAACTTTGTGGTTTACAGTCTAGTGCTTAACTTATGGAGTCATGTGCCCATATTTAAAACATTTAAAATTTCCTTCAAGAAGGTTTTGATCGTTCGAGTCTATTGATTTTGTTTTAGCAATTCGTTCCTCAACTTCACAAAACATTGCTGTTGCTATTGTTGTTAAGTGCCATTGAGTCAGTTCTGACCCATAGCAACTCTGTATACAGTTTCTGAGGAGTGGCTGGTGAGCTTAAAACACAGAACTTTCAGATCAAACCAACTTTGCAGTCCAGTGCATTAACCCACAGCATCATACCAGGTCTCATATACATATATTTTTATATTTTCACATAGTTTTGTCAGTTGTTTCATGTATATGCGTTCTTTTACTTTACAATAGTTATTTAAGAGAAGATGGACATGGAAGATTCAGCTGGAAAAGTTAGTTGTAGCTAATGGGGTTTTTAGCGTTTGAATTTGGTTATGTGGATAGTGGTAACCATAACAATATTACAAATGCTGAATAATTTGAGTAAGATTTGAATATTATAATAATATTAAAGGCAAAAATTTAAATTCTTTATGTTCAGGAATTGTGTCATATTCTTCAGCCCTTTCAGCTTTCATTTGATATAAGAATATTTCACAAAGAGTAAATACAAACGTAGTAACAGATTGATATTTGTAGATGATTCTGTCATTATGAAAGTGATTACAAAATCAATTGTATTCACATAATGAATTATATAACTTTAGGATGAATTGATTTGTAGAAGTAAAAATATTGTAATATTGATAGTATAAGATTTTTATTTTATGTAAAAGAAGATATTTCCAATTAAATATATTTTGGAATAATGTATTTAGTAATATATTGAGCAATAATACCTTGTTACTCAATTCATCCAGCTTATATTTATCTACAACCAAATGGTAAATAATTTAAACATATTTTTAGAATAATACATAGTATTTTTAACCAGATTGTTTTGTTTTAGTAGTTTTTAAAGGTCATATATTATTGCCCATATTAGATTAGTTTATACTTTATAAGATCATCTTTAGTAACAAACTCTGCAATAAAAACTATTATAAACATTTGGGTTATCAAGAAACTTTTCTTTATGTATAAAATAATAAATTAATTCAAGTATATTTCCCTTTTATGTATCTTATGTATTGAAATATTAACATTTTATTAATACTTAAAATTAACTAAAATGGAAATTAGTCTCCTATTTTATGATTTCCTGGTAGGAATGAGATGCATCAGAACAGTCACTGAACTTTACCAGTCATTAGATTACTGTTTCATTACACATTAAAATTTTTAAATAGTCCAGATTTTATTTCAGTTACTGGAAGAAAATGACAAAAAAAAATTTTTTAAATATATTTTCAGAAATATGATTCATATATAGTACTGTTTCAGGAATGCACAAAATTAACAAGAGCAAAATTAAATTTTCCTGAAATGGCTAGGATTATTAATATGACTGGAGTCTCATCCAAGATATTTATTCATTCTAAAACAGCTTTAACAAATTTATTATTCAGATATAGGAAATATAATAACCATATATTGATTCCAGTTATACATTACTAAAATAAATTTTTACTAGTTCAAGAATTATCCTGATTGAATTGTGTTCTTCAAAAGTATGTGTCAACATGACTAGGCCATGATTCCAGCGTTGTATGTTTGTGGTCCATTCAATTAGTCTCCAGTTTGTGATGTGATTTAAACATAATCTCTATATGTTAATGAAGGAGCCCTGGTGGAAATATGAGCTAAGAATTGGACTACTAACCTTAAAGTTCACCATTCAAACTACTGATCACTCCAGAGGAGAAAGATGAGCTTTTCTATTCCCTTAATAGTTTACAGTCTGAGAAACCCTAAATAGCAGTGTAATTCTGTCCTAAAAGATTTCTCTAAGTTGAAATCAACATGATGGCAGTGGGATTGCTTATATATTAATGAGGTCAGAAGGGTGGGATATATCTTGACTCACACCCCTTTGTAAGGGTGTGACTGAAAAAAAACTGCCCTTACTCAAATCACTACATTTACTCAAGTACTAAAGCTTCATCTTTATACAGATCACTACCTTTATTCAAATCACACCTTTGAGTGAGTCATACATATTATCTTGTAAGATAAGTAATCAAAGAAAAAGACATGACTACTAACAAGAAAGAAGAGCCAGAAACAGATCAAGTCTGGAGATCTCCATGGAACCAGGACACAGAAGTTGACTAGACAGGGATCTTTCTCAAGAGCCAACAGAAAGAGTATTCCTTCTCACAGAGTCATAATCAAGACTCAAGGAAGCAGCAGCCAGGAAAACAAAGGATATATTACATGTGACAAATCTGCTTCAATTGATCTCTTTAAAGTGGTAAAAATACAAAAGATGTCACATTGAAAACTAAAGCCATATTATTTTCAATTTCCTTTTGTAAAGTAAACTGGACAATGACTAAAGAAGTCTGAAGAACAAATGCATTTGAATTTTGGGGCTGGCAAAGAACATTCAGCACACCATTAATTGTCAAGCAAACAAGCAAACCTAGTATTACAGCCTTGTAAAATCTATGGGGCAGTTCTACTTGAATTAACTTGATGTTAACATGGCCAAATATGGTATGAATGAAATAATTGATAGTTGGAAATAACATTGATCTAGCTTAAGTTCAGTGTTTGTATCCTAACAACAGGTATAATACTGAACTTTAACAGGATAAAATAAGTAGTATGAGTAACATGAATTACCAATTACTTTATTTTTTGTTTCCTTTTGTTTTTTTTTACTTATTTTTCCTTTTTAAATTTAAAACAAATTTAACTTTTGTTTCCATTTGTATTATTTTGAAGTTATATAAATCTAAACTTGTATATATAAGAAACCAATGGAACCTTATATTCCTAACTTATTAAGGCTTGGGAATAAGCAAAAAACATTGTTTTAGGATTTAATCTTTTAAGAAGTTGAAGTCAAAATGTTTTCTATATAACAAAAGATACCGATTTGTTAATTACTGGTATTAGTTAGAAGTACGTTCTCTGTTTGCAAATGTATTCATCAGGTATGGTGGTGGTGGTGGCTCTGTGCCATGGAACCAGTTCTGACTCATAGCAAACCTGTATAGGGTTTCAGAGGTTATTGAAGCAGAAATCCTCATCTTTATCCAGCAGAATGGCTAGTAAATTCAAATTTTTGATCTTTCAGTTAGCAGCTCAGCTCATAATTGAACTGCACTACCAGACTTCCTTGTTAACCAGGTATAGATTTGCAAAATTATATTTGTATAAAAATCTTTCTTTAGCAATCTAAGTATCCAGAAATTTGTTCCTAAACAGAATTGTTGTTGTTGTTTTTATTAAGTACCGTGGAGTTGATTTGACTTATAGGGACCCTGCACAGGATTTATGAGGCTGTAAATCTTTATGGGAGCAGAAAGCCTCATCTGTCACCCTCAGAACAACTGGCAGTTTCGAACTGCCGACCTTGAGGATAGCAGCCAGATTTGTAACCATTATGCTAAAAGAGCTATTCCTAGTAGTAGTCACAATTTAGTTATAATGGATTTTTTCATGTATGATGACTATATTAAGAGTAATAATGTCATGCCTCTAGAATATTATTCTCTGCTATGTGTCTGTTATAAAAGGTGATAAAAAAAACTAAAAGAGAACTAGAATGTTATTGAGCTCCTGAGCAAATTTTATTAAATATATTCTGTTTATTGATAGTATATATCCAATTTCTATATAGGGCACAATATTTTGTCTGAGATTAGCTTTTCATTTATCATAATAATGAGTCTGTTGCAGAGCAGTCAACTCACACTATTCTTGGAAACTACCACAATGGACCTAAGAGATGACACTATAAATGGTCAATTAGCAGCATATATAAAACTGGTGACCTGGATGCAGAAAATATTTTAGAGAACAACTTAGAATAATGTCAGAGTACATAGTTGATACATCTTGATATAATCAAGATGGTGGATCGGATAGACATGCAGTAAGTTGCTCCATCAATAACAACATGGAATATAGGACCCAGCAGGCTCAGGGGATGGTGCTAAAACTCTGAAACACATATAAAGGAATATTGGGAGGATTGCAGCTAAAGGAATTTGAAGGAGAATCAAGAAATCCATTGGTTTCTAATTCAAAATGCTCAGCTATTCCCAGAGCC
>NW_006408671.1:2128456-2129656 GCF_000296735.1 Chrysochloris asiatica
CAATAAACAACATTCTTATCAATGGCGAAAAGATTGAAGTTGTCAAGGACTTCATTCTTCTTGGATCAACTATCAACCCTCATGGAAGCAGCAGTCAAGGGATCAGACAATGTAATGCAGTAGGCAAATCTGCTACACAGGAACTTTTTAAAGTGTTGAAGAGCAAAGATGTCAGCTTGAGGACTTAGGTGCACCTGACCCAATCATGGTATTTTCAATAACCTCATATGGATGTGAAAGCTGGACAGTGAATAAGGAATATTGTAAAAGAGTTGATGCCTTTGAATTATGGTGATGGAGTAGAATACTAAAAATGCCATGGGCTGCCAAAAGAACAATAGATCTTTTCTGGAAGAAGTGCAGCCAGAGTGCTCCTTAGAGGCCAAGATAGCCAGACTTCGTCTCTCATACTTTGGACATATAGTCTGTAGGGAACTGTCACTGGAGAAGGATGTCATGCTTGGTAAGATAGAGTGTCAGAGAAAAAGAGGAAGACCCCCAATGAGATGGATTGGCCAGGTGGCATCATTGATGGCGTTAAGTGTGGCAGCGGTAGTGAGGTGTGCCCGGGATCGGACATTGTTTTGTTCTGCTGTGCATGGGGTCGCTATGAGTTGGATCCAACTCAATGACACCTAACAACAACAATAACATAGTTTAGTGGGAAGGGAAAGCAGGGAATATGAGAGGCTTCAACAGGTTTATGGGAAATGGAATCAAGATAATGGAATTGTTCCATGAACTTGTGGAAGCCACCTAACATTTTATAAAATTGTGTCTAACCAATCAGTTTCAGTACAGTCAATTCTGTCTCCTAGAGAACCCATATGTTTTACAGTAGAACTGTGCTCCATAGGGTTTCCAAAACCAGTTTCACAGAAATAGATCACAGGCATTTTCTTCCAAGTATCTTCAATGTGAACTGAAACTGCTAACCTTTTGGTTATTACCTGAGCATTGTATGTTTAAACAAACCAAGGATTCCAAGATTACTTTTGGGGTAGTTAGAAACAAACAGATCTCAATCCTTTTATGTCTATTTTTAAATTTCAACAGACTTAAATAACTTGTTTGTTGTTGTTGTTTTATTGTTAGGTGCCATTGAGGCAGTACTGATCCACAGTGACTCTATGCACAGCAGAACGAAACATTGCCCAATCCTGGGCAAACCTCATTACTGTTGCCACGCTTTAGCCCATC
>NW_006408671.1:2130888-2132003 GCF_000296735.1 Chrysochloris asiatica
TTGGGTCACCTCTCTTTGGAATGGGTACAAATATGGATATCTTCCAATCAGTCGGCCTTAGTTGTCTTCCAAATTTCTTGGCAGAGATAAGTAAGTGCCTCCTGTGCCGCCTCACTTTCTTGAAATATTTCAATTTTTATTCCCTCAATTCCTGGTGCCTTGTTCTTTGCCAATTCCTTCAATGCACCCTGCACTTCCTCCTTCAGTCTCTTTGCACAGATGTAGTCAATTTGATTTCTATGTATTCCATCTGGTGAGGTCCATGTGTATAGTCTTCTATTATGATGTCTAAAGAAGGCATTTGAAATGAACAAATCATTGGTTTTTCAGAATTCTACCATGTGTTCTCCAGCATCATTTCTATAACCAAGGCCATATTTTCCAACTACTGGTACTTCCTCTTTGCCTCCAACTCTTGCATTCCAATCACCAGTAATGATCACTACATCTTGATTGCATGTTTGATCAATTTCAGATTGAATAAGTTGGTAGAATTCTTCTGTTTCATCCTTAGTGACTTTAGTGGTTGGTGCATAAATTTGAATAATAGTGGTATTAACAGGGATTCCCTGTAGACACATGGATATTATCCTATCACAGACAGCATTTTACCTCATGGCTGGTCTGGATATGTTCTTTTCAGCAAGGAATGCAACACCATTCTTCTTCAATTTGTCATTTCCGGCATAATAAGCCATGTGGTTGTAAGATTCAAAATGGCCAATACCAGTCCATTTCAGCTCACTAATGCATAAAATATCAATGTTTATGTGTTCCATTTAATTTTTGACAACTTCCATTTTCCCAGATTTATACTTAGTGTATTCCATGTTCTGATTTTCAATGGATATTTACAGCTGCTTCTTTTCATTTTGATTTGTGCCCCATCAGCAAATGAAGGTCCCATGGGTTTTCTCCCATGAGCTTTACTCCATTCGCATTATCATGGTCAACTCTACCTTGAGAAGGCAGCACTTCCCCAGTTGCATTTTGTGTGCCTTGTAACTTGAGGGGCTCATTTTCTAGTTATGTCTTAAAGTGTTTCTCTGCTATTCATAAGGTTTTCAGTGAGTAAATATTCAGAAGTAGTTTGTCACTCTTTATCCCTAGTCTAT
>NW_006408671.1:2132197-2133077 GCF_000296735.1 Chrysochloris asiatica
TGCACACTTTTTCTAATTTTAAACCATCCTGTGTTCCATTGTTTTGTTTAAATAACTGCCTGTTGGTCTATGTATAGGTTCCTTAAGAGCAAAATCAAGTGTTCCGGAATACTCATTCCCCTCAATGTTGTCCATATCATGTCAGGATCAACACAATCAAAAGCCTTTACACAGTCAGTAAAGCACAAGTAAACATCTTTTTAATACTCTCTGTTTTTTTAGTCAAATCCATCTGATACCACTAACGATAGCCCTCATTTCATACCCTGGTCTGAATCTGGTTTTAGCTTCTGACAGTTCCCTGTTAAAGTACTGTTGCAGCTATTTTTTAACTCTCTTTAGCAAAATTGTACTTTCATGTGATATTAATGATATATGTAGTATGATAATTCCAGTGTTTCATTGGGTCAACTCTCTTTTGAATAATCACAAATGTGAATTTCATTGAATCAGCGGGCAAGTACCTGTCTTCCAAATTTCTTAGTATAGATGAATGAGTGCCTCTATTGCTGCTTGAGTATGCTGAAATATTTCATTTTGGATTCCATCAATTCTGAAGCCTTGCTCTTTGTTGAATTGTGAACGTCTTCCTCAAGTACTATTGATTCTTGAAATGGCTGAACATCTACCATTTCTTTTTGGTATAGTGACTCTCTGTATTCTGTTAATTTTCTTATGATGCTTTCTACATCATTCAATATTTTGCTTATGGAATCCTTCAATATTTCAAGTGGAAGTATGAATTTTTTTCTTCAGTTCCCTCAGCTTGAGAAATATTGAGTGTGTTTTTCCCTTTTGATTTTCTAACTCCAGGTTTTTTGCATATTTCATTATATTTGATTTTGCCTTCTCCATTTAGCTCTTTTACCTCATCATTTTT
>NW_006408671.1:2135472-2138158 GCF_000296735.1 Chrysochloris asiatica
TATCAGGATTATATTAAGATTGACATCGAAATTTATAGAGACAGTATAGACATAAAACCAAACGGCCAACACTCGTCTGTTGTGCTGTGGTAGTTTGAATTGCTGTGATTCTGAGGGCTCTGCCACCAGTATTTTAAATAACCAGCAGGGTCAACCATGGTAGACAGGTTTCAGATGAGCTTCCAAACAAAGACAGACTAGGAAGAAAGAGTGACAAACTACTTTCGAATCGCTAGTCACTGAAAACTCGATGAATATCAGAGAAACACTGTCAGATATAGGACCGGAAGGTGGGAAGGCACTCAGAATGCGACTAGGGAAAAAAAATGCCTCCTCAAAGTAGAGTTAAAAATGTGGTAGGGATGGCAAAGGAGGCCAACTGAAAAAACAAACAAATCTTTCTTTCTATAAAAAGTAACCAAATTGTCAACAAAGCAAGTTAAAAGCAAGTTAAAATAAAAGCATTTAGAAATAACAGCTTAGAATAATTCTGGTCAATCAATGGAAGTAAATGTTTTACCATTTCAGGTAATCAGAGACATATAAGACTTGTGCAAGATTTCAGAAAAATTAGTGAATTCCATGCATACTACTCATGCAGATAATTAGCTGTCCCCTTACTCAAACTTTTCTTCTGCAAATAGTTAACTAGAAAACAATCCCAGTGTTTCAAGGATTGGTACATCTCACAAAGCAACAAAGCATAAAACCTGTGAAATATATTAACAGGAAAGAAGGGAATAGGACATAGATGAAGGAAATGAGATTTAAAAATGCATATCAGATTTAACTCTAACAATTATATGGACAAATGTTATTTTAACAACTCAAAGGAATTAAGAAAAGTGTGTTTTATTTGAAATTAAATTCAATGAAACTACATTAAAAATACCTTATTAAAATTAATGAACATAATGAAATTAAAACATTATTAGGAGAGTTTGGAGAAGAAAGATTGTAGCAATAACAGAAATGATATTGATAAAAGATGCAAGAAATATCAAAGCATATAGAATTTATTTTAAAAATTCATTTTGTTATGTATGACAAATATTGTGACATAAGAAATACCATTGTTGAATTTGTGTCATATTTTTTGTTTCAGTAGTCAGAAAAATGCATTATTAGACGATGGCCTTTGCTGAATAAAACTATTGAATTGATTTATGAAATGAATGCAATTGATATTGCATACAATTTTTTTCCTAATTTCTATGAATTTTATACCTCTTACCTGACAGTTTCCTTCCTGTAACAAACCATAACTTGAAAGGATATGTTCTTGAAAACTCAAATTAAATGTGTGGCACTATAGGTAAGTCTTGGAGCTCTAACTGCAATTTTAGTAGTTCAAACTCACCAGCTACTCCTAAGAAACCTTATAAAAGGTGGTTATAAGTTGGAACTTGACTCAAAGAAATATACTTAACAACAACAATAACACCACAATTAGGATTCATAGTTCAATCTGATCTTCCTACCAGTTGTCTTCTCCATCATTGTTTTCTCAAAAGGAACTTGCGATTTGCCTTCTTTCTTACTCCAATGCATTACTGTTTTCTTTATTGCAAGTATATTCATTACAATAATATATAGTTAAAACCTCACCTCAGACAAAATCATAATTATTTGTTAATTGGATAGTGTACTTTAGGAACATTACTCAGGACATGTGACTTATTTTAACAGTGTTACAGTCTTTAACTGTACTTTATTTAAAAGATTTTATCATGAATTGACTGACTGTTCACAGGGCAGATCATGAGTTTTACACTAAACCAATCATATTATGTTTCATTGCAATGATAACAATCCCCTCCATGCCCCATAAGTTAACATTATTTACTTCTATTCCTTTTTTATTTATTAATTTGGATGTATACAAAACACATTCAAAATACATATTCACTTAAATGACAAGAGGGCACATTTTGCAACCCAGCCCATTGCCTATAGCCACACAGTCTTTCTCACTCCATGGGCCTAGAGTCCTCAGCTGCTTTATCTCTCTATGCCATCATCTCTGATTCTGTCTCTGCTGCTGCCATTTTTCTGGTTAGGATCTCATGTTCCACTCATGCTCTTCCCTCTTGAAGATCTTAAGGTTCTCTGTTCCTGGAATAAAAGATTAATTACTCCCAATGTTTTGTTTCCTATCTTCTATCTTTATAGTTGTGACAATCACAACTAGTTATGATAACAATTACTCACTATTGAATCAAAAGAAGCCTATCCACATCCTCACCCAGTCCCTTTCACCAAACCCATTTGGACAAGAGGAAAACTGTTCAATGGGGAATCTACTTTACCCACCCTCATTCTGAAACTAAGCACATTCTTGAAAGCCAGGAAACTAGCCAACTCATGCATTTATAGCACCCCGTTATTGGTAGCCAGTGTGGCAATTATTTTGTTCCTATCAATCCTGTGTACTGAGGGGACAAGCTTGATCTTAGATATGAAGAATCCTTCACTCGTGGTTGGAATTTTGACCAACCACATCCATAAGTAAAGGTCCAGTTTATCAAACTGTAGTAATGTGTACACTTGCTTCTTGTATCAAACTTCTTTATTGTCCTCCACTTTAGTTATCCACCACTCATCTGTCAGCTTGTCGTACTGTGGAGGCTTGTAAGTTGCTATGATTCTGGAATCTACGTCACCGGTATTTTAAATACTAGTAGGG
>NW_006408671.1:2138946-2140462 GCF_000296735.1 Chrysochloris asiatica
TGGAGCTCACTAGATGGAATATATAGAAATAAAATTTACTACATCTACAGAAAGAGACAGTGGGAAAGCTCTATGTTATAAGTTAAAACAAGGCCAGGTAAAGATTGTGTAACACACCATCAATTGCTAATATGCAAATTCAAACTGAAGCTGAAGAAAATGAAAACAAGTCCATGAGAGTCAAAATATGAACTTGAATATATCCCACTTGAATTCAGAGATCATCTGAAGAACAGATTTGATACATTAAACACAAAAAAATGAAGACCAGAAAAGTTGTTGTATGACATCAAGAATATCATACAGGAAGAAAGTAAAAACTCATTGTTGTTTGTTTTCGTTATGTACGGTGGAGTTGGTTTCCAATTCATAGCAACCCTGTACATGGTTTCCGAGGCTGTAAATATTTATGGGGGCAGAAAGCCTCATCTTTCTCCCGTGGAACAGCTGGTAGTTTTGAACTGCTGACTTTGAATTTAGCAGCCTGATTCGTAACCTACACTACCAGAGATCCTTAAGAACACAAAAAAGAAAGAAAAGGCCAAAATGGAAGTCAGAAGAGACACTGAAACTTGCTCTCCAGCATAGAGGTGATAAAGCAAATGGAAGAAATGAGGAGGTACAAGAGCTAAATAGAAAATTTCAAAAGTCAGCTTGAGAAGATAAAGCAAAATAGTACAACAAAATGTACAAAAATCTGGAGTCAGAAAACCAAAAGGGAAGAAAATGTTCAGCATTTCTCAAACTGGGGGAACTGAAGAAAAAATTCAAGCCTCAACTTTCATTATTGAATGATTCTTTGGGCAAATTATTGAATGATGCAGAAAGTATTAAAAGAAGATGGAAGGAATACACAGGGTCACTGTACCAAAAAGGAAATGGTTGATGTTTAAGAGATAGCATATGATCAAGCACCAATGATACTGAAGGAGGAAGTCCAAAGTACATTGAAGGAATTGGCAAAGAACAAGGCACCAGGAATTGATGGAATATAAATTGAAATCGTTCAGGAAAGGAGGCAGCAGAGGAGGCACTCACTAATCTATGCCAAGAAGTATGTAAGAAAACTATCTGGCTGACTGATTAGAAAAGATCAGTATTTGTGACCATTCCAAGGAGAGATGACCCAACAGAATGCGGAAATCATTGGATAGTTTCTTTGATATACCATGCGAATAAATTTTACTAAAGGTAATACAGAAATGGTCACACATACATTGACAGAGAACTTTTAGAGGTTCAAGCCTGATTCAGAAGAGGCCGTGGAACAAGGGATATCATTGCTGATGTCCGATGGATCTTGGCTGAAAGAAAAGAATATCAGAAAGATGTTTACTTGTGCCTAATTGACTATGCAAAGGCTTCTGATTGTGTGTCTTATGACAATCTATGGACAACATTGCAAAGTATGAGTATTCCGGAACATTTAATTGTGCTCATGAGGAATCTGTACCTGGGCCATGGGGCAGTTGTTCAAACAGAACATGGGAACAATGAATGATTTAAAGTTAAGAAA
>NW_006408671.1:2142603-2143837 GCF_000296735.1 Chrysochloris asiatica
AGTGAGGGAAGAACCCGGAAGGTACAGCCTAAAATGGCGGACCTGATATTGTAACAATTTCCATCTTTTAATTTTTGTATCTACTTTTGTCTTTGTTTGTGAGGTGTCTCTCTTGTAGACAGCATATTGAAGGATCATGTTTTCTTATCCATTCTGCTATTCTCTATCTCTTGAATGGTGTGTTTAATCCATTGGCATTCAATGTAAATGGTTTAATGTACTGGACTGCAAGGTCACTTTGAACCACAAGGTCAGCAGTTCAAGTTCACTAGGCAGTCTTTGGAAACCCTATACAGGGTCGAAAAGAGTTGGTGTTGACTTAACCACATTTAAAAACAACAACAATGCATTAATTGCTATCATTATGTTATTTATTTTGTGTGTGTGGCACTGCAGTTTTCTTTGTTTTGCATGGCTTCCAGTGATGTGTTCATTTATTTGAGCTTTTTCTTTTCAATTTCTTCATAGTTTTCATGTTCATCTTGGCTTTTCCTTTTCTTGATATTACATAAAATCTTCAGTTTCTTGAGGTTACCCTATATTTTATTAATTTCTTCAACCTTTTAAGACAATCTGTTTTATCTTGAAATCTGCCTGACTTCTTGACAATGTGATTCTCTGTTTCTATACTTTTCCCTTCTTTTGCACTGTAGTTGTTTTGATCATAGACTGACCTCCCAGACATCCAAATTTCATTGTTGTAATTTTGCTCTGCTCTGGAATCTTCTATCTCTGGACTGAGTTCTGGGTGGTGTTGTTACTTGTGTTAATCTCTGGTTGTTGTCTACTCTTGGTTCTCACTCCAAATAAATCTGTTTAGTGTGTTTCTTGGTTTTTTGTTTGTTTGTTTTTTCTCTCCTGGAGCAGCTAGTGGTTTTTTTTTTTTGTGTGGTTTGTTTGTTTGTTTGTTTTTTAATGTTTTTATTGTGAACTGAGTGAAAATTTATAGGGTAGAGCATCAGTTTTACGTTTAACAAAGCATACACCTTGTTTCATTACAATAATTATAATCCTCTCTATGTACCATCATAACAGTATTTCTCTCTATTCATTTTAGCTCTTTTTTTTTTTTTTTTTAACACTCAGCCATATATAATAATTTACATCACCAAAGGGCACCTTCTGCAGTTCTAACTCCTGGTGGCCAGCTCTTAGTTCTTCTCTTCCCATGAATCTGGAGTCCTCAGCTGCTCCCTATCTCCATGTCCCCATCTCTGCCTCCATTTCTGGTGTT
>NW_006408671.1:2144767-2158435 GCF_000296735.1 Chrysochloris asiatica
TTGATGGCTTCCCAGTGAACAATTTGCTTATTCTTGTAGTAGCCAGTCATGCTGCCATTTTTGTTTGGGTTTTTTCCTGATGATCTTTCTTTGAAGATGTATCTTCTGCTGTGCTGTTCCAGGCTGGGCTGCTTGTCCTTTCTAGTGGGAGTGTCCCACGTCAGAAGGTTCTAAAGCATTGCCCTGGCTTTTACAAAACCTCTTAATTTCTTTTCATCCTGGAATGTTGTGATTTCTCCATCATAGTTAGTTGACAACTTTGCTGGGTATATGATTCTTGGTGGGCAGTTTTTTTCATTTTTCTTTCTTTCAGATTTTTGTTTATGTCTCTCCATTGACTTCATGCCTGCATGATTTCTGATGAGAGATCAGAACTTAATCTTAATGGCTTGTTTTTGTAGGCAGCACTTCTTTTTTTCACTAGCTTCTTTCAGGGTTCTTTCCTTTTCATTGATTTTTGAAAGTATGATTATTATATATCTTAGTAATTTTCTTTCAGTGTCTATCTTGGCATTTTGGTGTCTTTCCTGTCTAAGGTTTGTTCAGCTTCTTGAGTGCTTATCTTCACATCTTATGAAAATTTTCTTTCAGCAGCACTTTGATTGTTACTTCTGTGATTTTCTTTGTTTCTTCCTGTTATGGAATTATAATCACCAGTAGGTTATTCCTCTTCATGTTTTCCCTCATGAATCTTAAGATTTTTTCATATTTTTTTTCTGCTTGCTTTTTTTTTTTTTTTTCACTTAGCAGTATTGCAAGATTTTTTTTCAAGCTCACCAATTCTGGCTTCCATCTTTGCATATCTACTCGTTTGCACTTTCAGTGTGTTGTTCATTTCTGATATTTTAGTGTTGATCATCTGGACATCTTTTTTGCAGATATTGTATTGTCTTCAATGTTATTTCTATTTTAATTGATTGTTCCTATACCACTTTTCTGATTTCATTTTTTTCTTTTATCTTTCTGTGGCACATTTGGATGCACCTCAATATCAGCCTCCTAAATTCCTCTTTGGTCAGTTCTAAAGCCTACTCTCCTCACACTGTAAATCCTAGCTCTTCTACTGGTCATTTGTTTGAGTTGGACTGTCTTGTTTCTGTATGTGAGCAGAATTTTCTGTTTCTTTTTAGGCATTGTAGAGTTGTATTTTTATAATTAAATGGATGTATGTTGGTATATTCTTAAGAGCTCTATAATTGTCTCCTGGTAGGTGTGATCAGGAGATGAGCTTCTCTTTTCATTGGTCTTACAAGTCACTTCAGATTGTTTTCAGCTAGAGTTGGTTGTAGACACTGCTCTGGTGTATAGCAGCTGGTATTGGCTCTTTTCCAGATGGTGGTGTTTTATAGGGTGTGATTGTAGCTGTGATTGGAGTTTTATGGCCAGAATTGCTGTTTCTTGCTAGGTAATACAAGATGATAAAAAGCCTCCCCTAAGATAAAGGAGGACCAAAAAACCAGACTAGACACTAACGTACAAAATTTCAAATAAATAAATACATGATTTGGCAAATATGAGAAAGACTTTTGTGCCACCTTATGGACTCTTGAATTCAAAACTGCCTGAGAAATTTCAAGATGTTTCCACTGTGACTTATGATGTAACTCAAGGGATTCTTTTTTTACCTTTTCTCCTTTTTTCCCCTCTCCCCTCAAGTCTTTTTAGCTGTTTCTCCTAGTGAGAACCAGCTCAAGCCTGGCCAGACCCATTTATCAAAATACTCCTGTTGCAATTTCCTCCCACATCTTCAATTCTGCATCCTGCAATCTTTGCTGTTTAAATCATTCCATGGATGTAGCATAACCTTCCCTGAGGATGTCCACTGTTCAGGTCTCCCCTCTAGTCCCCAGAGTGGATATGAGTAGACAGAGCAAAAGAAAAGTATGAAGAAGTAATGCTCACACTTTTATCACTGCAGAAATCTGTCAGTCTTCTGTGATGGGAGTGCTATCTTGATTATCTGCTCACTCTCATTCAAAATGATTGTGGTGGAACTTGTTGGCTGACCCAAATCAGATGCTATGCCCTTTCTTACCTCTACTCCAAATCTTACTCCCTGTAAGCATTTGAAGGCTATTTTTTATTCCTTTATCTGAAATTCAGAATTCCAGGACCATCCTATGAATCTGTTTCAGTTAATATTCATTGTTTTACTGGTAGAAGTCTACATAGTCTTTCTACCTAGACCACCATCAAGTCACACCTTAAGGATATCTTAACTGTATTTTTCAGAAGGATTAATTATCATTCAACATAATCCAAAATTATATGAAAGGCAACATAATGTTTACGAATCGGGCTGCGAACCTTAAGGTCAGCGGTTCGAAACTACCAGCCGCTCCGCGGGAGAAAGATGAGGCTTTCTACTCCCGTAAAGATTTACACCCTCGGAAACCCTATACAGGGTCGCTATGGGTCGGAACCGACTCGATGGCACATAACAACAACAACATAATGTTAGTGAAGAAAAATTCTATAATTGTCAAAGGATAGGCATGTGCCTTAGGCTGGAATCTCTAGAGAAGGAAAACCATTGAAGCCTATACATATATACACAAAAAGCACAAAAAGAAGTTTATACCAAAAAGATGCCACACACAATTTTAAAGATTGAATGTCCCAAGTCTGTAGGTCAGATGTCAGACTGGATGTTTCTGATTCACATAGATGCAGGGTTGGTAAACCAAAGTGTCAGGACAGAGATTAAACAGTCAGGTTGTGCAGGTTAAGATGAGTGGCTGCTGATGACTCCTACTATACTTAGGAAATAGAGTAGGCCACTAACTCAAGCCTAAAGAACCAGAGGTTGGATGATAAGACAGATGCAAGATCCAGACTCAGCAGAAAGCAACAAACTCTGTCCCAGAACTCAATATATTAGAAGCAGACCACACCCTAAATGAAACTTCCATTCAGTAGATTGGCTCCTCATAGCAGAGCTCATCATAAAGGTAACTACATTATATTAGGTTTCATCATGGAGGTTTACTACATCTTAAGTATCAGACCACTGAGAAGCCTAGCCTTGCCAAATTGACACAAAACAAATGATCACAGATTCCTTTCTAGTTTTGTTACTAATTAGCAAAATCTATCTGAAAGAGTGCTATTTTATTGTCCACAATTCATAACATACACACACTAAAGTGGCACTGGGTCCTATATAAATGGATTGAAGGCATATGTGTGTACATTTGAAGATGTTCCTTATGAAACATTTAAGACAATAGTTTATTATATTTTCTTATCTTCTGTTCTTTTCTTGACTTTGTTTCCTTTTTTATATATTTAAAATATTGCATTCTATTTCAAAAATCTCTCCTTTTTTTATGCTTATTCATGTTATCTTCATCCTACAAGATTCAGCAGAGATACATCTTTCCCCACTGTTATTAGGTTTTCTTTCCATAGTTATTTATCATGTATTCTTCTTTAACTCAATCACTTATTGCAAATTCAGTGGAAGCTTATCATAACATAATAAAAAATTAAAATTAATATTTTCCCTTGATGATTTGATAATAGTGAAACTGTTAAGACGTTTTATTCTTTTCTCAAGATTACAATTTCTTATTGCTCAAATGAAATATAAATAAATAACCTTGGTTAGAATCCTAATATTTGGAGTCTCTAAAGATTCATTTTCTGCTCTGCATTGTTACAGTTTTCGGGTCTATGTTAATAGAGGGATTTATTTCTCTCACTTAATGAAGTCTGTTTTATTTTAAATGATATCTCAAGGACATAATTTTAACTCATGGGATTGCTATGCAATTTACTTTTCTCTGAGTAATTTCTAAATTGCTTTTCAAAATTTATTATATTCAGGGGGAAATGGTTTGAAAACTTGTAATAAATTTGATATATGATAGAAGTATACTCTTGTGAGAGTAGATATGTCTGTTTTGTAGGTCTGGTGGCAGCTCATTTTGGATCATCATAAATTTTTAGGCATAATATCCATTTCTATTACTAAATAAATTTTACAAGTGTATTAAATATGAAGCCAGAATACAGAAATAATTCATTCCTTTAAATGAATGAAAAGGTAAAATATTTTGTTTTATAAATGTTATTATTATTTAAAAATTATTGCCATTGTAAGAATATTGGAGTTGTTATGCATTGCTAATCTAGTTAATGTGGAATCCTGGTATGGCGCTATATGATATGCACTGGACTGCAACATCAGATTGAATAGCACAATCAGCAGTACAAACTTACCAGACCTTCCTTGGAAACCCCTACATAGATTCTCTATTAGTGAGAACAGACTCTATGGCATGTGACAACAACAACAACAATCTAGTTAACAGATTGGATGACTATAGTAGAATTATAATCTATCCTTTGCTATTGTCATGAACTAAACTGGAAATAATATCATATGAAAAAACAGATTTATACAAATACTGTATTTTGTACCAGAAGTATTTTAGATATACAATCGACACCCTTCCCAAAATCTGTAAATAATCATTTGGTAGTTATGCAGGTGAATATATTTAGACTTCTCATTTCAAAGATCTTGAAAAAGACAAGAAGATTTTTAAAAATCTGAGAACAATATAGATAAAGCTTTTTGAATATCAAAGTGTTTCATCTGTACCCTGTACTTCATTTTGATTCTTTCAACTGGACAACAAGTAGCTTATACTCATACAGAAAAATGCCCTAGTTGAGGAATTATCACCCACCTTTGTGATTGTTACTGAGAGTGGAAGCAAAATATTTCAGTTCACAACAGAGCATTTATTGAAACAGACAAGAGTAATAATGTTTGAGCAGCAGATTGGCTCTACACATGGCAAACATTTGCTGCTATCTCATTAGTTTATATCTGACTGCTAAAGGCCAAGTAAATTTCATCTGAGGCCATACATTTTGAAAATTTAGTTTAGTTTTTTTTTTTTTATTCAGAATCATTATAAATACTAAAATTAGTGGACTCCAAAATACAAATTTCTTACCAGAATTTAAATTTTATAGAACATTTATTAAAAGACATCTGAATAAATTGAAAGAATAAATTTTCTACCTGCTTACACTTAATAAAACTGCAGCTGCCTAATGTTGATTCATATTAACCAAAAATTATCAGGCTTGTACTTCTTGTGATAAATTTTTGTTAATTTTTTTTATTTGTATGCTCACCCTTTCTGTAGAATTTTAGTGATGCAGATGCAATGTATTGAGTGAATGGCATGACACTTTCAAACCCTCACCATAAATGAAAATAAAAATGAGTTTTTATTTCTTTATTTTTGCATATTTTCAATCCTTTTGGTGAACTTTCAACAAAGTAAATAAAATATTAACATGAAAATATAAACAATGAAGTATACAAAACTTTTCAATCAATTAGATTCTTACTGATAGTGAACCAGTTCGGCAGAGTAGTCTTTGTGGAAAGATACCTTCAAGTCTTTTTTCTCTAGAAGCAGCTAGCTGTTCAATCTGTCAGCCTTTCAGCTAGTAGCTTGAGCTTATTCACTGCACCACCAGGCTCCTATGTCAATATAGCTAACTCTGAAAAAAGGAGTCTTTGGTAGTCTTTATAACAAGAATGCACAAAATTGAATAATTTACTCTAAGAGGACTTCTGGTGTAGCACTGTATGGTAAGCATTGGACTGCTAACCACAAGGTCAGCAGTTCAAACCCACTAGTCAATAATCAGAAACCCTACACAGGGTCATTATGAATCAGAACTGGATCGATGACAATAAAAACAACAATAATATAAGAGAAAAGTGACTTTAGAATATTGTGAGATCATATAATTAAGTTCCTCTAAGAGGAGTTGCTTTAGAATCAACACTGAGCTGTGAACCACAAGGTCAGCAGTTCAAACCAACCACCTGTCTCTCAGAAACCTTATACAGGGTTACTATGAATCAGAACCAACTCGACAGCACTTAATAACCACAACAACCTGGAATTGAAGCCCTCAGATACTTCAACTTGAACTCAGTCCAATTCACCAAAAAACAACTCAAATGCATTAATTTGTTTATTTGGACTACTATTGTGGTGCTGTAGAATAAACAATGGATTATTAATGAAAATGTTGGTGGCTCAAACCAACCAGCCACTATTCAGAAATCCTACACAGGTAGCTATGAGTTGAAACAGACTCAAAGGCACTGAACAACAGTAACATTCTCATTCAGATTAGACAAACTAAGAAAATACCCAAGTGGAATAATTAAAAAGTTATCATACTCATGTATTATATGTAGTAATATTGTTCTGCTAGAATTCACTAAGGAATGAAGCTTGAAATAAATGTTCAATTCAAACATATGCTTTCAAAGGACTTCACATAAAAATTATTCGTGACCAGTGGGTGGAAAAAACGAAATTCAATTTAGTTGAAGAGACTTTGTTCTCTATGTAATATAATTTGTCTTCATAGTAGTAAATACGAGTAAATGTTTATCATTTATAATTTGTGTTGTTGTTAAGTACTGCGGAGTCGGTTCCTACTCATAGTGACCCTGCACAGGGTTTCCTAGGCTGTAAATCATTACGGACACTGCTCCTGCGGACAGGCTGGTAGTTCGAACTGCACACCTTGAGGTTAGCAGCCCGATTCGTAACCACTACGCTACCAGACCTCCTTTTACTATATATTGTTGTTGTTGTTGTTAAGTGCCGTCGAGTCAGTTCCGACCCATAGCGACCCTGTATAGGGTTTCCGAGGGTGTAAATCTTTACGCGAGTAGAAAGCCTCATCTTTCTCCCGCGGAGCGGCTGGTAGTTTTGAACCGCTGACCTTAAGGTTCACAGCCCGATTCGTAACCACTACGCTACCAGATCTCCTTATCATTTATAATAAGTAAGACAATCTTTTCACTAATGTTTCAATGAGCATTGTGGATACATGCAAAAGGAAATCATTGACAACTCCAATATTTTCTCCTTTTATCATAACATATGTTTTTAGTCAAGTTGTGAGGTTTTTCATTTTCTTTACATTGAGCTGTAATCCATAACAAAGGCTATGTTGTTGTTGTCAGGTGCCATCGAGTTGGAGCCAAATCATAGTGACCCTATGCACAGCAGAAGCACAATGTCCCATCCTGGGCCAACCTCACTACTGCTGCCACACCTGAGTGCATCAATGATGCCACTTGGCTGATCCATCTAGTTAGGGGTCTTCCTCTTTTTTTCTCTGACCCTCCATCTTACCCAGCATGACATCCTTCTCCAGCGACTGTTCCCTACTGACAATATGTCCAAAGTATGAGGGACAAAGTTTAGCCATCTTGGCCTCCAAGGAGCACTCTGGCTGCACTTCTTCCAAAACAGATCTATTGGTTCTTTTGGCAGTCCATTGCACTTTTAGTATTCTCCTCCAACACCACAATTCAAAGGCATCAATTCTGTCTGTTGTGCTGTGGTGGATTGAGTTGCTGTGATTCTGAAGGCTATGCCACCGGTATTTTACATAACCAGCAGGGTCACCCATGGTGGACAGGTTTCAGATGAGCTTCCAGACAAAGACAGACTAGGAAGAAAGAGTGACTAACTACTTTAGAATCACTAGTCACTGAAAACTCTGAGAAACAACGGCTATAGTCTTTTATTATTATTATTATTATTTTCATTAAACACAGAGAAACAACGGCTATAGTCTTTTATTATTATTATTATTATTTTCATTAAACTTTTATTTATAAAGTTTTTATTCTGAATTGAAGGATAGTTTACTTGGGAGAACATTTGCTTCACACTCATCCTATCGTATTCTGTTTCATTGCAATGATTACAATCCTCTCCGTGCATCATCATTCAACAACATTTACTTCTATTCCCTCTGTTTTTTTGGATGTACACAAAAA
The DNA here is from genome assembly GCF_000296735.1 of Chrysochloris asiatica. Classification (NCBI taxonomy): domain Eukaryota; kingdom Metazoa; phylum Chordata; class Mammalia; order Afrosoricida; family Chrysochloridae; genus Chrysochloris; species Chrysochloris asiatica. The sequence goes on from NW_006408671.1 coordinate 2,152,614, forward strand.
CACTCAGGAATATATAACCATTTAAACAACTAAAAGGCACATTCTGCAAGCCTGCCTGCTGGCCACCAGTACACAACCTTTGTCTTTCCATAAGTCTAGAGTCCTCAGATGCTCTATCTCCCCATGTCATCATCTCTGCCTCCATCTCTGGTGTTGTTGTTTCTCTGGATAGGGTCACATATTCCACTTATGCTCTTCTCCCTTGATGGTCCTAGGGTCATCTGTCCCAGGACTGTAAGATTAACTACTCCCCCTTGTTTTGTTACAAAACTTATATCTTTACATTTGTGATGATCACAATTAGTCATGATAATAATTACTCACTATTGAATCAAAAGACTCTTATCCCCATCTCCTTTCACCAGACATGTCTAGACAAGATGAAAACTATTCAATGGGGATTCTACCTCCATCTGAACTCTGAAACTAAATTCCCTCTGGAAAACTTGTAAGACAGTCATTTCATGTCTTTATACTACCCGCCCCCCCCATACACACACACAACACCAACACCACTACCACCAGTTAGGTAGCCAAATGTCCAAGTTGTCCATCGCTATCAACCCTTGTACAGAGAGGATAGGAATGATCCTTGATGTAAAGATTACTTCTCACTCAATTGGTATTTTGAGTTACTACATCCATAAGTATAGGCCAAGTTCATCAAATTGTTGCAATTTACATTTGTTTCCTTTATCAAAATTGTTTATCTTCCTCTAGTTGAGATCTGATCATCAAACCATCGAAGCTAGGTCAAATGGGAACTATCTGAAAGTTTGGGTGTTCTTGTGCATCTCTCTTCACTTCATATCAGCTGAATGCTTCACTCTCAGCTCTAGCCCTCCATGACTATGTTCTTGTCCACAGGTTCAGTAGTCCCCAAGACCACCATACTTCGGACCAAGCAGACCTTCTTCTCTTTCTCATCTCCAGGCTAATGGAAGTCTATGGAACATGGTCAAACTCAGTCAATATCTTCATTGCTGCTTTACCTCCACTTTCACCCACCAGTAGACCCACATAGTTGCCAGCAAGCTTACATGCCTGCTCATGTACTTCTTATGAGTTTCAGTCTTGGAAGGGTGTTTATCCTAAAGGGACTTGATTGCTTGTCTTGATGGCTCCTTAGCCAACAACTTGCTTATTCTTGTAGCAGCCAATCTGACTGCCATTTAAGTTTTTGATTTTTCCTGCTGGTCTTTCTTTCTAGGAGTATTTTCTCTTCCTCTAGCTGCTCCAGGATGGTCTTCTTGTCTTTTCAATTGGGAATGTCCCCACCTCAGAAGGTTCTGGATGGGGATCAGGATTCAATCTTCATCAACAAATGTTTCAATTCTTCTTCATTTTCTGCTAGCAAGGTTGTGTCATCTGTGTATCACAGGGAATTAATAAGAATTCCTCTAATCCTGATGTTAGATTCTTCTTCAGGTAGCCCAACATTTCAGATTATTCGTTCAGCATACAGACTGAATAAATATGGGGAAATTATACATACCATACTTATTGCATACCCCTTCTGAGTTTCAACCATGATATAGTTCATTATTTTTTTGAGTGGTTATTTCTTGGTCAACTACAGATTTCTCATGAGCACAAGAATATATTCTGAGATTCCCATTATTTACAATGTTAGCTGAAATTTGTTATGATCCACAACATGACATTTAACAGCAGGGTCACCCATGGTGGACACATTTCAGTGGAGTGTCTGCATTAAGACAGACTAGGAAGTGGGAAAAGTGGACCATTTCTGAATGGTAAATCAATCATAACCTTATAACATTGTCAAATATAGCGTTGGAAGAAAAGTCTCTCTGATTGGAATGTGCTCAAAATACAACTGGGAAGGAAGGAGCTATCTCCTCAAAGTAGAGTTTACCTTAATGAAGTGAATAGAGCAAAGTTTTTAGGACTTTAATTGGCTGATGTGGCACAACTCAAAATGGAAAGAAATAGATTAAAATATCTAATAATACTTGGAACATAGGATGTATGAAGTAATAACATAGGAAAATTGGAAGTGTTAAAAATGAAATAGAACAAACAGAGATCCTTAGTTTTCTTAAATTGGCTGATATTGGCTATTTGAATCAAATAAGTTTATAGTTTACTATTCCAGGAATGACAAACTGAAGAGGAATGGCATTGCATTTGTTGTCAAAAAGAGCATTTCAAGAACTATTTTTAAGTTCAATGCTGTCTGTGATAGATAATGTCCATACTCCTACAAGGAAGAACAGCTGATACCACTATTATCCAAATTTATTCAACAACCACTAAAGCCATTAATGATGAAATTGAAGAAATTAGCTAACTTCTTGCATCAGTCTAAAACTGATCAAACATGCAATCAAGATGTATTGATGATTATTGGTAATTGGGAAATGATTGTTGCTAACAAAGGATAAAGGATGACTAGTTGGAAAATATGTACTTGGTGACAAAAATGGTGTGACTAAGAGCCAACTGTGGAACAGACCATAAAGTGCTTATTCCCAATTTCAGGATGAAACTGAAGAAAATTAAAACACACCCATAAAAAACAAAATATGATCCTGGGTGTATCCCATCTGAATTTACTATCTCAAGAACAGATTTGAGATAGTAGACACTAATGATCAAATGACATAAAGAATATCATACCTGAAAAAAGCAAAAGATAATTTAAAAGACAGGAGATAAACAAAAGACAAAAAACAGTGTCTGAGGAGACTCTGATTTTGTTAGTGAGCATAGAGAAGCCAAAATAATGGCAAGAAATGTGGAAGCAAAAGAGTTGAAGAGCAAATTTCAAAAGGCATATTGAGAAGCCACAATATTATAATAGAATACACAAAAAGTTAAGAACATGATTAACATTTCTCAATCTCAAAGAACTTAAGAAAAAAATTCAAGCCTTGGGTTTCAATATTGAATGATTCTCTGGGCAAAATATTGAATAACTCAGGAAGCATGACAAGAAGATGGGAGGAATATACAGTGTAACCTACCAAAAATAATTGGTCCATACACAACCCTTTCAAAAGGTAGAATGTGATCAAGAACCAATGTATGAAAGGAGAATGTCCAAGTTGCAATGAAGGCCAAAATTTTCCAGAAGTTGAAAGAATACAAGTTAAAATGAATTAATAAATTCATGTAGCACTAGAGGTGCTCACTAATAAAAATCAAGAAAGTTTGGAGACAGTTACGGCCAATAGATTCGAAGAGATCCATATTTGTGCCCATTCCAATGAAAGGTAAACTCAACCAAATACAGAAATCATCAAATAATACTAATATCACATGCAAGCAAAATTTTTCTGAAGAAAATTTAAAAGATTTTTCAGCACTACAACAAGGAATGGACAGAAACAAGCTGGATTTAGAAGAGGACATGAAAATTATTACTAACATCAGACACATCTTGGCTAAATACAGCAAATACCAGAAGGATATTTCCCTATCCTTTATTATCTATGTGATGTCATTCAACTGTGTGGATCATAACAAGCTGTGGGTAACATTTTAAAGAATGGGTGTTCCAAAACATTTTATTGTGTTCACAAAGAATATGACAAGAAAATATTGAATAGTTGAAAATCAGAATGGTATGTGAAAATGTTGTATCCTTCTATCATATTTATTAAACCTGTATGCACAGTAAATAATCCAAGGAACTGAATTATATAAAGAAAAAATATGGCATCAATATTGAAGGAAGACTCATTAACAACCTGGGATATGTAAATGACAACAACCTTGATAGCTGAAAGTGAGGAACTTGAAATAATTACTATATGAATTTCACCTAACTGAAAACAAAAATTCTTGTAACTGAGCTAATAATTAACATTATTATAAATGGAGAAAAGATTGAAGTTGTCAAAAACTGAGTTTTTCTTAAATCCAGAATGAATACTCATGAAAGCAGTAGCAGAAAATCAAGTCGTATCTGCTGCAGAAAACTTCTTTAAATTGTAAAAGAGCAAAGATGTCATTTTGAGGTTCAAGGTGGGCCTGACGCAAGCCATGGCATTTTCAATCACCTTATATGCTTGTGATGAATAAGTAAGACCACAAAATAATCAGTGTATTAAAATTGAGGAATTGTAAAAAAAAAAAAGTACCACGGACCGCCAAAAGAAAGAACAAATCTGTGTAAGTTGAAGTACAGTCAGAATGCTCCTTAGAAGTGAGAATGGCAAGACTTCAGCTCTCTTTCTTTGTAAGTGTCAGAAGGAATCAATCTTTGGAGAACTACATCATGCTTGGAAAAATGGAGTGCCGGTAAAAAAACGGAAGTCCTCAAACATGATGGATTGACACACGGCAGCAAAAATGGGCTCAAACATAATAATTGTGAGTATAGTACATGATCAGACAGTTGCACATAGGGTAGTTATTGAGTTGGGAGTGACTCAATGTCACTAAACAACAGCAAAGAAAAGGAGGGATATACTGGAACAGAAGTCAAGTAGTGGATATGCTTACACAGTTGTCGTAACTCATTCTTACGTCATGGAGATGAGAAATCATCGGCAGGCTTCCAGTAAATAACTATGAATCCTCCTTTGAGACATTTAAAAACATGTTAATATTTGTTTTCCTTACCACTATTTAGACTTTATCATAAACGTTTTATGGGGATGAGGGTTTGTGAATTAATTTAAAAGTCACATTAGCTACTTGATAGTGACAAGAAATTCCTAAGCTCTGCTTATTTACCTGGGGCTGTACACTCACACAGTCTTCAGTACCACTTTTAACATTTTCAATGCTGTAATTAGGGAAACAATTTTTAGACCTTTATTTTGTTGAAAGTAACAAAAAAAAAAAAAAAAGAGAGAGAGAGAGAGAGAGACAGGAAGATAATAATTTCTTCAACAATATAAACAATATCATTTAAGTATATAGCTTTGTGCTGTCTGTGCTTTTGTATTTTACAGTGCTGTCAAATGAATTAAAACTACAGCAAACATCCAGCATTAAGATTCAAGTCCATCTTGACACATCTTTCTCATTAAAACAAATTAAGAACTACTGAGACAGATACAGTAAAACAAAAAATCAAGTTACCTCAACATAACAGAGTAACAATAGTAATTTTTACGTTTCTTTCATGCTTTGATTGAATGCTCTAAAAAGCATTACCAGAACTGTTTTATAAAGCAAATAAACTAAAATAGCTACATACTGTCCAAAAGGGAATATTTTATTATTCATAGATGAAATGAAAATTGCTCCTTTAAATTTGTGCAATGAAAATCCATGTATACATAAGCTCCAGTTAAAATTATGGTCTCTATTACTCCTCAGCCATAAGATTTCTAGAAAATATACATTGGCTAAAATCAGTATAAATATGAAGTGGATAAAGGAGTATCCAGTACAAATTTCTGTATGAATAAGGAAGACCGTAGAAGAATTGATGCTTCTGAGTTATGGTGATGAAGGAGAATATTGAAAGTGCCATGGGCTGCCAAAAGAACCAATAGATCCATTTTGCAAGAAGTGTAGCCAAAGTTCTCCTTGAAGGCCAAGATGGCCAAACTTCATCTCTCATGCTTCAGACATATTGTCAGGAGGGACCCGTCTCTGGAGAAAGATATCATGTTTGGTAAGGTGGAGGGTCAGAGAAAAAGAGGAAGACCCCCAACAAGAGGGATTGGCCAAGTGGCAGCATCAGTGGACTCAAGCATAGCAACAGTAGTGAGGCTGACCCAGGATCAGGCAGTGTTTTGTTCTGCTGTGCATAAGGTCGCTATGAGTTGGTACTGACTGAATGGCACCTAACAACAGCAAACATTTCTATATATTTTGTCAGAGTTGCATAGATACTA
>NW_006408671.1:2159168-2160273 GCF_000296735.1 Chrysochloris asiatica
CAGGCATTAGTGAGCTGAAATTAAATGGTATTGGCCATTTTCAGTTTGACAGTCCTATGGTTTACTATGTTGGGAATGAACAATTGAAGAGTATTGGCATCACATTCATCATGAAAATGAGCATTTCAAGATTTAGCTTGCTGTATAATGCAGTCTGTGATAGGATCATACCCATATACCCACAAAAAAACAAGGTAACACCACTATTATTCAAATTTAAATACCAACTACTAAAGCCAGTGATGATAAAATTGAAGAATTCCACCAACTTCTTTGGTCTGAAATTAATCAAATATGCAATAAAATTGTTATTGATAATTACTGGTTATTGAAATAAAAAGGCTCAAAACAAAGAGTAAGGATCATTCATTGAAAAATATGGTCTTGGGGGCAGAAGAGCTTGATGCCCGATCAGAAGAAGTGCTGTGAGGACATCTGTTAGCAATAATACAGAATACCAGAGAAGCAGGTTCAGAGGAACTTCCCAGAACTCTGAACCACATATAAAAGAATATTTAGAAAGTGTGAAGGCTTACCACCAGTGGTATTTGTAGTGGAAGCAAGAAATCTGGAGCTTTCTGATTGGCTGGCCATAGCAGGGAATGACCAGCACCACAGATGACCCCTGACACACCCTTGGAGATAAAAGTATGGACATTCTATCTTTCTTCTTCTTCTTTTTTTCTCTGTTCATTGGACTCTCACTGTCTGTGCACCTCATTCTGGTGACTAGATAGAGTGCCTGTGTAAGTCGACACTCCCCACCCCCAGCAGGTTATACTATGCATATGCTCAGATCTGCTCAGAATTTAGAAGGAAAGTATCCCTTAAAACCAAACAGAAGCACAGAACAGCCATTGTTGTTGTTGTTGTCAGGTGCCATCGAGTTGGAACCAACTCATAGCGACCCCATGCACAGTGGAATGAAACAATGTCTGATCCTGGGCCAACCTCACTACCGCTGCCACACTTGAGTCCACCAATGATGCCATCTGGCCAATCCATCTCATTAGGGGTCTTCCTCTTTTTCTCCGACCCTCCACCTTACCCAGCATGACATCCTTCTCCAGCGACTGTTTCCTCCAGACAATATGTCCAAAAGAAC
>NW_006408671.1:2170207-2171128 GCF_000296735.1 Chrysochloris asiatica
GAAATATCAAATATTATAATGAACTGAGCAAAGATATGAAGTTGGAAAACCAAAAGGGAATAACATGTTCAGCTTTTCTCAAGCTGAAAGAACTGAGGAAAAATTCAAACCTGACCTTTCAGTATTTTAGAACTCTATGGGCATAACACTGAATGATGCAGAAATCATTAAAGAAGATGGAATACACAGATTCACTGTGTATTTACGGGGAAAGAATACAACCCTGGTGCATGTTTTCCTGGTTTTAAACAATTCCATTTCCCTTCTTCTATTTTAACAAATGCTTCTTGGTCTGTGTATATGTTCCTTATGAGCACAATCAAATGTTTTGGAACACCCATTCTTCTTGATGTTATCCATATGTTGTCATGATCCACACAATACAAAGCCTTTGTATGATCACTAAAGCACAGGTAAACATCTTTCTTGTATTGTTCAGAAATGAAGATTCTAATTTTCTTTACATTCAGGTGTAATCAATACTGAAAACCTCAGTTTTTGATCTTCATTAGTAAGGACTGCAATTTGTGTCACTTGTGTATCTAAGGTTATTTATGAGTCTTCTAATTCTGATGTCACTTTCTTCTTCATATAATCCAGCTTCTCACATTATATGCTCAATATACAGATTGAATAAAGAAAGTTAAATAATAAAATCCTAATACACGCCTCTTCTAATGTAAAACAATTCAGCAAAGGCTTGTTCTGTTCAAACTGCCTCTTGGTCTAGCTACAGTTTCTTTGTAAGCACAATTTAGTGTTCTGAAATTCCCTTTTTTTCAATTTATAGTTTATTTTTATTTACAAAGCCAAATGCCTTTGTATAATCAGTAAAGTACTAGTAAGCATCTTTCTGGTATTCTGTACTTTCAGCCAAGATCCCTCTGACATCAGAAATGATGTCTGCCATTTCAATTTCTC
>NW_006408671.1:2172318-2177374 GCF_000296735.1 Chrysochloris asiatica
ACACTTCACTCTCCACTCTAGTCCTCTGTGGCTATGTCACTGACTCTGGGCCCAAGAGTCCCCAGGTCTTGCCACACTGCTGGCCAACCAGGTCTCCACCTGGGTTCACAGGAGTCTGTTGAACATTGTAAGGCTCAGCTCGCAGCTTCATTGCTGTTTTTCCCTCACTTCCTCTTATCAGTGACAAATGTGGTGTATTCCCATTGAGTCTTAGTGCCATTGACCACTTGACATGATGTCTCCTGGGTAAGCAACTTGCTTGTTTTTGTAGTAATCAGTTGGTCTGCCTATATTGTTTTGTATTTTTCCTGTCAGTCTTTCTTTCAAGAAGTGTCTTTTGTTCTTCTAGCTGCTCCAGGCTGGTCTGCCCATTCTTTCAAGTGGACATTTCCCACCTCTGAAGATTCTGGATGCTGTTCAGGATTCCACTTATAGTCTTATGTAATGCAGAGGCTCCACAGGAAGCTTCCTTCACTGGGCACGTTGTAGCCCCCTTTTAGGTATTCCCATCAGTTATAGGCAGAAGATTGACTTACAAGCTTTCTATGGTGGTATTTCTGGCTATAATTTTCTCTCCCTCTCCAGTGTCTATTTTATAATTGTATGCAAGGGAAACCAAGATTTAAAAGAAAGCCAAACATCTTAACATTTTTTCCCCCATTTTCCCCATTTCAACCATGTCTCAATCACTGTATCCCAGAGCCCAGTTGTTCCAAGGTTGTGCATACATCATTATTTACCTCTGTCCCACTTAGCAAATTTAAACCTGCCTAATTGTTCTCCCATCTGCTTTGTTCTTCCACTCCCCTCCCCCTTCTCATATGTTGTCCTCAACCATTTCTTTTTGATACAGTGACTCTGTATTCTTCCCATTGTCTTTTGTTACATTCTGTTTCATTCACTATTTTGCCCAAGGAATCCTTTAATATTGTAATCTGAGGCTTAATATTTTTTACCCTCAGTTCTTTCAGCTAAATGTGTTCTTCCCTTTTGATTTTCTAACTCAAGGCCTTTGCACATTTCATTATAATACTTGACTTTTTTTCTTAAGCTGCCTTTTTAACTATTCTGTTCAGCTTGTTTACATTGTCATTTTTTTCCAGTCACCTTAACTTCTCTACGTTCAAGAGCATGTTTCAGAATCTCTTCTGACATCCACTTTCATCTTGTCTTGCTTTCCTGTTTTTTAAATGACATTTTGCTTTATTCATATGTGCTATTCTTGATGTCACTACACAACTCCCTTGCTCTTTTTCATTAGTGTCTAATGCATGAAATCTGACCTTAAGATGGTAAATTCATGTTTTGGCTCTCATGGACTTATTTCAGTTTTCTTCAGCTTCATCCTGAACTTGCATACGAGCAATGGGTGGTTTGTTCCAAACTCATTCCCTTGGTTCTGTTTGGCTGATGATTTTGAGCTTCTCTATAGTGATTACGGATCAGGGTGCAAACCTTAAGGTCAGCAGGTCAAAACTACCAGCTGTTCTGCGGGAGAAAGATGAGGCTTTCTGCTCCCATAAAGACTTACAACCTTGGAAACCCTGTACAGAGTCACAATGAGTTGGAACCAACTCCACAGCATATAACAACAACAACATCACATCTTTCCACAGATGTAAACAGTGTATTTCCTGTGTATTTTACTTGTCAAAGTCCATCGTATAGTTGCTGTTTGTTTGTTTATTTATTTATTTTAAGGTATTTCTAATTAAGAAGTCACTGGTCTTGCACAATCTTTCATGTGACCGCCACCATCCTTTCTATCACCAACATCATATAGCAATCCTTCCTCTTTGTTTCCAACCATAACATTCAAATCACCAGTAATTATCAATGTGAGTTAATTGATCTGTGATCAATTTTAAACTGATCAAAGAAATTGGGTAGAGTTCTTCAATTCTATCATCAATGACTTTAGTGGTTGTTGCATAAAATTCAAAAATAGAGGTGTCAACTGGTCTTTTTGTAAGTGTATGTATGTTAGCTTATAACAGACAGCAAGTACTTTAAGATAAATATTTTTTATGATGAATGCATAGCCATTGCTTTTCAGTTTTTCATTCCTGGCATAGTAAACTATATGATTATCTGATTAAAATGGCCAATAACAGTTTATTTTTTCTCAGTGCCTAGCTTCTGACACCTAGTGGGGTGCTGTAAGATCAACACTGGACTGCAAACCACAAGATCATTGGTTCAAACCCACCAGCTGCTCCTCAGAAACCCTTTATTGGATCTCTATGAGTCAGAACCAACTTGACTGCATTTAACAACAATAACAAAGTCTAGGATACTGAACTTAAGGTTTAATTTCATTTTTGAACTTGTCCAATTTTCTTAGATTCAAACTTCATACATTTCACTTTTGATTATTAATTCATTGAGTTATTATCTATCAGGAAATGAATGTCCAAAAACATTTGCTCCATCCACATTCTGAAGATCAGCTCTAATTTGAGGAAGCAGCTCTTCCATAATTATATCTTGAGTGTCTTCCTACCTAAGTGGCTCATCTTCTGGAACTATATCAGGCACTGTACTTCTGCTAATCATCAGGTTTTCAGTGGCTAACATTAAAGAAATGGTCCACTTCTGAGAAGACACACAAGACTGAATGATCCTTCAAAATTGGAACAAACTATCATTCTAAGATACTAAAATTCTGGAGCACTTTTTAAAGGAAAAGAAAAACTGGGAGATAAACGTAGCTTAATCATTTCAACAGAAGCACTGAGATATGTAAAATTTCCCCCAATATAGGAGAGTGATGATGAAAGGACATTATTTCTGAAATTGGTTAGAACTATGAGTCTTACGTTCAAATGAGATTCTATACAACAATTGTACTCTTGTTGAAATATGGCTTATATAACATTTGTACTCTTGTAGAAATATGAATATAATATCATGGCCAGAGTTATTAACACTGGCATTTATCAGAGGAACTTTGAATTTGAATGCTATTTAGAGAACATCCTAGTATTCTTCTTTTAGGATGATAAAACTGAGATTCAAAGAGTTCACATGACTTAGCCAATAATATATACCAAGTTAGATTCAGATGGACTCCCTTCTGCCTCATATTGTTCTTTAATCTAAATAGTAATATTTTGCACATACAATTCACAACAAAAATACTAGTTAAATACATTTTTTTCTAAGTCTGCTTCAGTTAGTTAAAATGGTAAATGATCAAAGAAAGTAATTTTCTTTTGCCCACCAAGACATGAACTATGTTGGGTTCAAAGAATATTCATGTGATATGGGTATTAGAGATAAGAATGTCTCCTGTTTTTTATGAATGCAAAAAAAAATTTTTTTTTTTTTTTAAACTCACCCTTCCTTTAACTTAAAGACATTTCTGCCAAAAATGGAAGTCAAAGAAACTTTTGGTCATTTCAATTCTCTATTCTCCCATACAAATATTGTGTCTCATGAGTATGGAAAAAGTTACTGGTCTCCCTGATTTCATGATACATTTAGAAGATAAGTGGTTATGCAAAAGGCTTCTACCATCAAGATTCATATTATTACTGACTGTCATAAAAGCAATTCCATTATGCAGCCAGGCAAATATTTACTTTACATTACAGTGAATACATTGTAGAGACTATTTTATTTTCCTAAAGAAGCACCAACAGGATATGTTATTGGTATTTGTCTTAGTGTAATTAGTGAATTTACATACTGACTGCCTCTTGAACAACTTCCTTCTGAAAAGGTTTTCTGCATATAAAGTGGATGTACATTTGAAGACAAAATAAAGTAAGTGATTCAACCAGATGTATTTTCACTCTGTGATTTAAAATGAAAGATCAAAGATACTGTCAGAACCTCTTAGCATTTTCCTTTTTCTTTTTACTTTCTTCTGAAATAGATGATGTAAATTATCTAGCTAGGACACATGATAATAACTATTAAAAGTTAATGTAGTTTTCATTACACATTGTAAGTACTTTTATACTTCTTCTTGAGAGTGTTAAAGTGTACTGTTGGCTATTCTGTTTTAAGTGGCATAGGAGTAATTTCTTCTTTTCAAGGAAAAACTGTTCTTTTCTACTAGGAGGTGTAGCACTGCATATGAGCACTGAACTGCTAATCACAAGGTCAACAGTTCTAACCTACCAGCCGTTCTTAGAAATTCTACACAGAGTTGTTATGAATCACAAATGACTTGAGTGCACACAACAACAATTACCTGATGTTTTGGAGCATCCTTAAGTTCAAGTAGTAAGTCTTTTAAAAATGCACAATTTCAAATTTACAGTGTTTAAAGTTATTTTTCATGTTCAATATGGATTTTCTGCTTTATTAATATTCTAGTGAAACTTTTTAGTAATTTCACTCGCATATCAATAAAATAGAAAATAATTGTAATTGATCATTACATTTTGTAAATGCTCTTTTATTTAACTACAGCTTAGTTTTGGCATCTCCATGAATACATAGAATTTACCTAAACAAATTGCCCTTTTGTCAACTCTGACTCACAGCAATCCCAGGTGTGTCAGAGCAGATATATGCTACATAAAATTTTCAAGATTGATTTTTTTCAAGTAGCTTTACTTTTTTTCCCCAGGATTCTCTGGGTGAACCCAAAACTCCAAACTTTTGGTTCGCAACTGAGTATGTTAATAGTTTACACAAACTTAGGACTACAATGAAAAAATATACTGTGTTTTTGTTAAGTGCTGCCAAATTGATTCTGACTTACAGTGATCATGCAAAGGTTTTCCAAAGAGTGGATAGTGGTTTGAACCACCAACCTCCTGAACAACATTACAGTGATTAACCTATAGTGCCACACCAATACAAACACAAACACATATATTAGAGTCAAGAATAGCTGGCTTCAAATACTGTCTGGGCTACTTAATATCTCATGTTCTTTGACAAATAATTTAATGGTTTTACAGGCTGAAAATTGTAGGGAGTAATTCTACTATGTCTGATAGGATGGCTGTGAGTTGGAATGGATAAGAAGGCAGTGTATTAATGCAGTAATAACTCTGATAGCATTGTTGTTGTTGTCAGGGGCCATCAAGTCAAAACC
>NW_006408671.1:2180538-2182323 GCF_000296735.1 Chrysochloris asiatica
TCTGGAAGCTCATCTGACACCTGTCCACCATGGGTGACCCTGCCAGTTATTTAAAATACCAGTGGCATAGCCTTCAGAATCATAGCAGCTCAAGCCACCACAGCATGACAGACAGATTAGTGGTGGCCGTTTGTTTTTATGTTGATACTGTCACTTTAAATTTCTATGTCAATCCTGATATAATCAAGATACAATCAAGATGTTCTCTCGTGATACTATCATTCCTGATACAATCTGATAGCATAGTGGTTATGAATTGGGCTGCTAATCTCAAAGTCGGTAGTTTGAAACTACCAGCTGTTCTGTGGGAGAAAGATGAGGCTATCTGCTCCTGTAAAGATTTGCAGCCTCGGAAACCCTGTGCATGGTGACTATGAGTCAGAACTGACTCCAAGGTACTTAACAACAACAACAACAACATTGTCATGGTAGATGTTAGTAAACTGGTTTTTAACTTAACATCATTACTATCTGTTTTAAAGGGCTCCTTTGAAGTACCCAAGTGAATTTGAAAATTTCATTTGTCTTAACCCTTGTTCATATAGTTCTCAGTTTGTCAAATGGAAAGATTACATAAGATCTCAAAGAGGAAAGAGAAAGTTGTTACTCTCTGCAGACAGTTGACACAAGATGTATGGTGGACATGGGACCCATAGCAGCTTGCTAATGAGATATTTGTAACTTCTACAGGAAACCTTTGATGGTATTTCTGACCTACATTGAACACTTATATCTTGCCCAACATTTTAACAATAATGTAGCCCTTGATTCCTATATTATATCCTCACTTCTTGAATTACTTAGAATCATATTTGTTTTCCTGAGTGAAATAGACTAATGTACATGTAACATGATAAAACAATATAACTAAAAAAAAACTAAACAACAACAAGAACAAAAGAAATACAAAAGCTACCATTGGCTGTCGAGTTGATTATGACTCAGTGACAGAGGATAAGTCTCTAATAGCATTTGTAAAGTGGCAATCTTTACTGAGAAAGCACATTGACAAAGTAGGATAAGGACTGCACTGCTAACTACAGCATCAATGATTTGAGGCTTACTAGTTGCTACATGGGAAAAAGATGAACTTTTCTGCTCCTACAAAGATTTACAGGGGTGGTGCTTGATTGCAGATTAGGAAGAGGCACCATGCAGATTTATGCTAGCAATAACATAAAATATCAAGTTGAGCAGGTTTAGGGGATGGTCCTGGAACTTTGAGCTACATGTAAAATAATATTTATAAGCATCAAAGGCTTATTGCTAGTGGGCTTTGTAGATGAAGCAAAAAAAAATGTATTCTGACGCAGCCATCTTGAATGGGACAAAGCCAATATGGGAGTAAGTAAGAACACCTGTTGCAGAGATCTGACTGATCATAAGTGATAAAGGTGTGAATGATATCCCTCCGCAATTCATATATCTTTCTCTGTCTGCTTGCCTCCTCTCTCGTGACTAAAGGGAGTCTAAGTTCATGGACACCCCTGACCTACAGAGGGTTCTACTGAGCATACACTCAGATCTGCTAAGCAAAGATCATAGTGCACACAATTGAATAATAGGGAAGAGTAAACAGGAACAGCTTATAACAGCTCTAGCCAGTTGTGGGACATTTCTCACTAGGAGCAGCACCTGGACTATTTTGCTACAATTTATTTTTTTCTTCTTCATTGTGGCAATTATAGACTTTAGTGTCCAATCTGATCTGTTTGTTTGGTTGTTTTCTTGCCCTCCCCACCCCTCTTTAACACTGGGATGAGCTCTTTCTCTCCATACATTACC
>NW_006408671.1:2182858-2183488 GCF_000296735.1 Chrysochloris asiatica
GACAAATCTCTCAATACTGCTAAGAATAAGAACAAGCAGAAAAATTAATTTAAAACATCTAAAGAAAGTCTTAGATTCATGTAGGACAACAACAAGAAAAATAATCAGAGAATTTTTGGAGACCTGCAACAGGAGGGATCTCTTAAGACCACAGAGGAGATCATTGAAGAGCTTCTGGAACAGAATTTCCCTAACATACTTAAAGATGAGAAGATAAGTGTCCAAGAAGCTGAACAAGCCCCAGGAAGGATAAACCCCAAAACAAAATCAGCATATCAAATCAAGCTCTCCAAAATCAAGGATAAGGAGATAATCCTGAAATTAGCTAGGGAAAAGAGAAGAGTTACATGCAAAGGCAATCAAATCAGATTAAGCTCTGATCTTTCAGCAGGAACCATGCAGGCAAGAAGGCAACGTAGAGACATATATAAAACACTAAAAGGAAAACAAACAAACAAAAAACCATGCTAAGCAGCAACTGCACCATGTAGATCAGTCAATCAAATATGATAGACAGCTGTCAACCAAATAGATGTTGTTGTTGTTGCTGTCAGGTGCCATCGAGTCAGAACCAACTCATAGTGATCCCATGCACAGCAGAACGAAACAGTGTCCAATCATGGGCCAACC
>NW_006408671.1:2184386-2185771 GCF_000296735.1 Chrysochloris asiatica
GGACTTTTCCAAAGCCAACCCTGCTCTTCGAAACATCCTAAAGTGAGTGCTTTGGACTGAGAACCAACAAGAATAGACAACAATCAGAGAATGACACACATGGCAACACTACCTGGAACTCAGTTGATAGATGTAAGTGTCCAGAACAGAAAAAAGCTACAAGAATGAATTCAGGAGGTGGGGTTTTATGGTGGATTAGGGAGAAGCACAGTGCAGACCTCTGCCAACAATAACACAGAATACCAGACGAAGCAGGTCCAGAACTCTGAACTATATATAAAAGAATATTTAGAAAGTTTGAAGGCTTACTGCCAATGGAATTTGTAGCAGAAGCAAGAAAGATGGTGTTTTCTGATCTGTGGCTGTCAGGGGCTCCTAGAGTGGCCATCATGGGTATATTAGAACCCATAAAGCAAAGATCTGAATGATCCTCAGAGATAAAGGTGTGAACATTTTGTTGTTGTTCATTTGTCTCTGGCTGTCTGTGCAGCTCCACTCTGGTGAGTAAAGGGGTTTCCTGAGTGAGTGGACATCCCAAACCCCAGAGGTTTCAAATACACATGCACAAGGATTGCTCAGCAAAGACCACTGCAAACAGAGCCAGCAGGAACTACTGTAAAAAGAATGTCCTCCATGAATGACTCCAGCTGGCCCCGAGCTCATTCTCACTTGAAATAACACCTGAACAGAGTTGTGAAACAGGATACAGAGAGACTAAAAATGAAACAGACCAAAAATTAAATCTTGAGTTACATTGTAAGTAACAGTAACATCTTGAAATGTCTCAGGCAGCCTTAAAAGCAAGAAGCTAATAAAGGGGCGTTAAAGCCATAATCAAAAGCTATAGGTTCTTTGTTGTTGTTGTTGTTGTTGTTTTCTGTGATTATACACTATAGTATCCAATTTGGGTTTTTTTTGCTGTTGTTGTTTTGTTTTTTTGTCCCCATTTTACTTTTGGGTGGCTCTTTCTCTCCCTACACTACCCAAAAGTGACAAAAATTGCAGTCATATATAGCAAGCTGCAATTATGCTCTATAAAATCTCCCCACCCAGGCAAAGGCCAACACCAGCTACTATACACCAGATAAACAGCCAACATCTGCTACAGATACTCTGAGTAGAATAATAAGAAAAGCCCATCTCCTGATCACATTTTACTAGAGGCAATCAGAAAACTTAATAATACATAACATTGTTGTTGTTGTTATCAGGTGGCATCGAGTTGGATCCAACTCATAGTGACCCCATGCACAGTGGAACGAAATAATGTCTGATCTTGGGCCAACCTCACTACCGCTGCCACACTTGAGTCCATCAATGATGCCACCTGGCCAATCCATCTCATTGGGGGTCTTCTTCTATTTCTCTGACCCTCCACCTTACCC
>NW_006408671.1:2187906-2189183 GCF_000296735.1 Chrysochloris asiatica
CAAAGAGGACCAAACAATTAATAAAATATATATATCAGAAATGGAGAATACACTGAAAGAGCAAAGAGGTAGAATTGAAGATTTGAAATACAGAACCAGTAAGCTGGAAGACAAATCTCTCAAAACTGCTAAGATAGAAGACCAACCAGAAAAAAGGGAAAAAATCAATCTGAAGAAAGTCTAAGATTCATATGGGACAACATGAAGAAGAATAACCTGAGAATTATTGGAATTCTAGAACAGAAAAGGTCACAAAAGAACACAAAGGAGCTACTTGAAGAGCTTCTGGAAGAAAATTTCCCTAATGTTCATAAAAATGAAAAGATAAGCATTCAAGAAGCTGAACGAACACCAGGAAGAATAGATACCAAGAGAAAATCACTAAGACATATCATAAACAAGCTTTTCAAAATCAAAGACAAGGAGAGAATCCTGAGAGCATCTAGGGAAAGAGAAGTGTTACTTACAAAAGCAAGAAAATCATAGCAAGCTCTGATCTCTCAGTAGAATACATACAGGCAAGAGGGCAATGGGTAAACATAAAAAAAACCTAAATGAAAATCATTGCCAACCAAGAATCGTCAATGCAGTAAAACTGTCAATCAAATACAATGGTGTAATAAAAATATTCCAAGATAAACAGAAGCAATGGGACTTTGTCAAAGCCATCCTAGCACTATAAAACATCCTAAAGGGAGATCTTTGAACTGTTTACCCAGCAAGAACAGACAAAAATCAGAGATTGATGTACATGGCATCATCACCCAAAGTTCAATTGACAGATGAAAAGGTCCAGAACAGAACAAAACTACAAGAATGAATCCAGAGCATTTGGGAAGTTAATCTATGATCAAAACAATTACAAGGTGAAAGAAGGTAAAAACATAGGAACAGAGATCCAAGTGGTGACAATATCAGGTAGAGTGTAGGATAAAATAGATTGTTTTAAATGTAAGAAAAGTTTGATAGAATATAGGGTAACCTCAAAGAAAATTAATACTTCACAACATACCAAGAAAATACAATTCCAAGTAAAACACTAAACATTGAAACTATGAGGAAATTTACAAAATAGATCATGGAAAACATGAATTGAGCACAGAAAGCCAGGGAGAACAAAGAAACCAGCAGCACCACACACAAAAAACATACAAACATAATGACAGCAGCCAACACATACCTATCAATAATTATGCTGACTGTCACTGGATTAAATGCATCAGTTAAGAGAAGGAGAGTGGCAGGATGGATAAGAAAACAAGAACCTTCAATATATG
>NW_006408671.1:2192083-2194166 GCF_000296735.1 Chrysochloris asiatica
TACATGGCTACAGTGGTCAAAACAGCCTGCTCCTGATACATAGATCAAAGGAACAGAATTGAGAATCCAGAAATTGACCCATCTGCATAAAGCCAACTCAAAGGGCTAAAGTACATTGTAAGTACATCTCTTCAACAGATTGTGCTGGCAAAACTAGAAATTGATATGCAAAAGAATGAAACAAGAATTTATTCTCACACCATATGCAAAAACTAACTCAACATGGATTAAATTCTAAATGTAAATTCCAGAATTATAAAGGTCATCAATGAAAAAATAAGACCTCTAATGCAGGGCACAGATAGACTAAAAACATTATGAGAATTACACAAACAAAAGAAGACAATTTAGATGATTAGAAGATATTAAAAATTAGAAACTTATGTGCATTAAAAGATTTCACCAAAAGAGTAAAAAGGGAGTTGACAAAATGGGGAAAAAAATCATTTGTAATGGCATATCAGACAAGGAACTAATTTCTAAAATCTATATGAAACTACAACAACTCTACAAGAAAAAAACACACAAATAATCCAATTAAAACATGGGCATAGCACAGAACAGACACTTCACCAAGGAAGACATTCAGGCAGCTAACAAACATATGAAGAAATGGTCATGATCATTTTCCATTAGAGAGATGCAAATAAAGACAACAATGAGATATCATCTCACATCAGAAGTAATAGTAAAGTTAAAAAAAAAGCAGTGGACAATAAATGCTGGCAAGGATGTGGAGAGACTGAGACCCTTCTACATTGCTGGTGGGAATGTAAAATGATGCAACCACTCTGGAAAACAGTATGGCACTTCCTCAGAAAGTTGGAAATAGAAATACCTTATGATCTACCAATTCCTCTACTTGGTATATATCCACAATACAAGTCAGAACATAAATATATATACATGTACACCATTGTTTATCGCAGCACTATTCACAATAGTAAAAAACTGGAGACAGCCTAAGTGCCCATCAATAGAAGAATGGATAAACAAACTTTGGTACATACACACAATGGAATATTCTACTACCATGAAAAACAGCAAGGGAGCTGAAAACCACCACATAACATGGATGAACATTGAGGGCATTCTGCTGAATGAAATTAATCCGTCAAAAAAGGACAAATATTGCATAAGACCATTATTGTAAATTCTTAAGAAAATATACCCATACTAAAGGGAAAAAAATCATTGTTGGTATCATGGGAGAGAGGGAGAGGATTGTACAGCACATGATTATTTGGGTGTTGTTGTTGTTGTTGTTGTTAAGTACCGTGGAGTCAGTTCTGACTCACAGTGACCCCACACAGGGTTTCCAAGGCTGCAAATCTTTACAGTAGCAGAAAGCCTCATCTTCCTCCCTCGGAACAGCTGGTAGTTTCAAACTACCGACCTTGAGGTTAGCAGCCTGATTCATAACCACTACACTACCAGAGCTCCTTGTGGAGGCCAATATACAAGGAAGGGAAGGGCAAGACACAAGAAGGGAGAAGGGGTGGAAGAACAAGGTGTATAGGTAAAAATTTAAGTAGGTTTACGTGAGCTAAATGAGACAGAGATAAATAGTGATGAATTTTCAACCTTGGAACAGCTGGACTCTGGAATACAGGGATTGAGGCACAGCCTGAATGGGTAAAAGAAGTGAAATAATGTTAAGATGCTTGACTTATGGATATTGGTTTCCCTTGCCTACTATTGTACAATAGAAACTTGAGTGGGATTAAGAGGATTATTAGAAAATATGATTACAGAAAGCTTTTAAACCTCTCTTCAGCCTGCAGATGATTGGAGTACCTAAAAGCAGTTCTAGAACTTGCTCAGTGAAATAGACTTCTTGCAGAGCCTTTGTAACATATTCAACTTTAGGTGGAATCCTGATCCCCATACAGAACCTAGGTGGGACATTACCATGTGAAAGGGACATGCAGATCAGCCCAGAGTGGCTAGAGGAAAAAAGATACTTTCTGAAAGTAAGACCAGCAGAAAAAAATAAAACCAATAAAAAAACAGCATCCTCTTTGGCTATTATAAGAACAAGCAAGCTGTCCATTGGTGAACCATAAAGGCAGGCAATCAAGTC
>NW_006408671.1:2195316-2196700 GCF_000296735.1 Chrysochloris asiatica
AACAATCTGTGATGATTTTGAGGGGCGCAAGAAATGATTCATGAAGTAAATGGTAGACATGTGTTGACATGGGTGACAGAGCAGGCAATATACAACCTGAGGGAGGTTGGCAGAGAAAAGATGGAGGTGGTGGGAGACACAGACAGGAATGCAGTGGTTAAAATTAATAGAGGTAAATGCTGTTAATTGTTGGTGCATGGAGGGAATTGCAATCATAAAATGAAGCAAAGTATATGATTTGTTGAATGTAAAACTGATAAGCTGCTCTGTAAATCTTCACTCAATTCAATATATATATAAAGAAGGTGAGAAAAAAAAAAAAAAAGATTTATACCCTCAGAAAGCCTATTCCTATGAGTCTATGTGTAGGAACCAGCTCCACGGCACTAAGAACAACAAAAATCTTTACACAATCAACTGCAAAATATTTTTCATATGTAATTGTTAGGGAGTTCAATACTCCTACCCTCCAGTTATCAGTTCTGCACTGCACCAGCATGGTTCCAAAAAATAAGGTGCTAGTGTTGATGTTGTTAGGTGCCATTGTTTCAGTTCTGACTCACAGTGTCCCTATGCCCAAGAGAAAGACACAGTCCTGTTGTATCCTTAGAATTATTGATCTATTTGAACTCATTGTGGCTACCACTGTGTCAGACTTATCTTGTTGGGGGTATTTTTCACTGACCCTCCCCTTTTCCAAGCATAATGCCCTTTGCTAGGGAGTGGTCCGAGTGGTCCCTCCAGATAATAAGTCCAAAGTCCAGGAGATGGAGGCTAGCCATCTTCGTTTGAAGGAAGCCTTCAGGATGTCCGTCTTTCAAGACAGATTAGTTGTTTTTTCTGACTCTCTTTGGTACTTTCATTATTTTTCTTGAACACTATAATTCAAATGCATAATTTTTCTATGGTATTCCTCATTCATTGTTCAGCTTTCACTTGCATGTGAGGAGGTTAAAAATACCATGGCTTTGGTCAGGTGGACCTGACCATCAAGAGAGAAGAGCATGAGCGGAATGTGGGGCCACAACTAGAGAAGCAATTTATTCCTCAAATTGACATTTTTGCTCTTCAGTACATTAAAGTGGTCTTTTGTAACAGATTTGTCCAATTAAAAATGTTACTTGATTTATTGACTGATGATTCCCTGAACATTGATTGTGGATAAACGTATATTGATATCTTTAACAAATTAAATCTTTTCTACATTGATCATGATATTGTTTATCAGATGAGTTATGAGGATTTTTGTTTTATTTTTATTTGCCTAGCTGTGAGGATTGCTGCTTTATTTATATGAAAGTGGAATCTGTACGGATCTTAAGTAAGTATTTCAAGACGACTTTGCTGTCAGCAACAGGTTGTATCATCTGCATATCACAAGTTG
>NW_006408671.1:2199170-2200799 GCF_000296735.1 Chrysochloris asiatica
TTATTTACTACACAAAGGCTTTTAATTGTGTGGATCATGACAAGCTATGTAAAACATTGTGAATTATGAGTATTCCGGAACACTTAATTGTGTTCATGAGGAATCTGTACCTGGACCAAGAGGCAGTTGTTTGAATAGAACATGGGAACATTAAATGGTTTAAAATTAAGAAAGGTGTGCAACAGGGTTGTAGTCTTTCACCTTACTTATTCAACCTGTATGCTGAGCAAATAATCTATGAAGCTGGGTTAAATGAAGTAAAATGTGGCATCAGGATTGGAGAAAGACTCCTTAACAACCTGTGATATGCAGATGTTAAAATTTTGTTTGCTGAAAATGAAGAGGACTTAAAACATTTACTGATGAAGATCAAAGAGCACAGCCTTCAGTACAGATTGCATGTCAATGTAAAGAAAACAAAAATCCTCACCCTAGACCAATAAACAACATTCATGTCAATGGAGAAAAGATTGAAGTTGTCATGGACTTCATTCTCTTTGGGTCAACTATCAACACTCACGGAAGCAATAGTCAAGAAATGAAATGACGTATTGCATTAGGCAACTTTGCTGCACAAGACCTTTTTAAAGTATTGAATAGCAATGATGTCAGCTTGAGGACTAATGTGTGCCTTACCCAAGCCATGGTATTTTCAATAACCTCATATACATGCAAAAGTGAGACAGTAAATAATGAAGACCATAGGAGAATTGATGCTTTTGAGTTATGATGTTAGAGGAGAATATTGAACCAACAGAACCAACAGATCTGTGTTGGAAGAAGTTCAATCAGAGTGCTCCTTGGAGGCCAACATGACCAAACTTTGTCTCTCATACTTTGGACATATTGTCAGAAGGGACCAGTCTCTGGAGAAGGATAGCATGTTTGGTAAGTTGGAGGGTCATAGAAAAAGAGGAATACCCCCATCAAGATGGATTGGCCTAGTGGCAGGATCAATGGACTCAAGCATGGCAGCAACACTTAGGTTGGCCCAGAATTGGGCAGTGTTTCGTTCTGCTGTGTATAAGAGCGCTCTGTGTCGGTACTGACTCAATGGCACCTACGAACAACAACAACAATGACAAATCTTGGTCTATGTACATGTTCTTCATGAGCACAAGTAAGTGTTCTGGATTACCCATCATTTGCAATGCTGTATAAGACCTCTTTAAAATGCAAAGATGTCAGTTTCAGGCTTAAGGTGTGACTGATCTAAGTCATAGTATTTTAAGTAACCTCATATGAATATGAAAGTTGGACAGTGAATAAGGAAGACCATAGAAGAATTGATGCATTTGAGTTATGGTGTTGGAGGAGAGTATTGAAAGTATCATGGGTTACCAAAATAACAAACAGATCTGTGTTGGAAGAAGTGCAGCCGGAGTGCTCCTTGGAAACCCAGATGGCCAAACTTCATCTTTCATACTTTGGACATATTATCAGGTGGGACCAATCACTGGAGAAGGATATCATGGTTGATAAAGTAGATGGCGGAGAAAGAGAGGAAGAACCCCAACAAGATGTACTGTCATAGTGGCAATCACATTGGACTCAGGTGTATCACTGATTCTGAGATTGACCCAAGACCAGACAGTGTTTCGTTCTGTTATGCATAGGATTTCTTTGAGT
>NW_006408671.1:2201714-2208086 GCF_000296735.1 Chrysochloris asiatica
TTGGATGCAAAAGGGCCAATATCAATCCATTTCAGTTTACTAATCCCTAGGATATCTATCTTTCTTTGTTAAATTGTCTTACATTCATACTATATCCATTCCACTTTTATATTAATATGGATATTTATAACTGCTTCTTCTCTTTGGAGTTGTGCCACATCAGTAAATGAAGGTACTGAATGCTTAACTTCATCCTTATCATTAAGTTCGACTCTATTTTGAGGAGGCAGTTCTTCCCCAGTTGTATTTTGAGTGCATTTCAACCTAAATAGATCATATTCTGGCACTTGATCTGATAATGTTCTGCTGTTATTAGAAGGTTTTCATTGTATAAACATTGAGAAATTGTTTGTCTTTCCTTCTTCCTAGTCTGTCTTAGTCTGAAAGTTTCACCCTGTGTGACCCTGCTGGTTTTTAAAATGCTGGTAGCATCACTTTCAGCATCACAGCAAGGTACAAAGCACCATAGTATGGCAAATTGACAGAGGAGTGGTAAAAAAAAAAAAGACAGAAAAATCAAGTATTAAAATCCGTTTGCTTAAGTGTGAACATAGGTCATAATTTTACTAGACCTTTCACTTGCTTTCCCAATAATAATGATATTATGTGCTTACTGAACATTTACTATGTCTAAATACTGCTCTGAATCTAAATTACTGCCTTGGTGTTGTAGTGGGTTATACCTTGGGCTGCTACCTAACAGGTCAGCAATTTGAATCCACCAGTTGATCTGCAGGAGAAAGAGGACACTTTCTGCTTCTGTGAAGATTTACAGTTTTGAATATCCTTTATAGAGTCACGGAGACAAAATTAAATTATTTTACCTATTTGATTATTAAATTAGTAAAACCAAACTCAATGCCATCAAGAATCTACTTGATGGCATTGAGTTTGGTTTTACTAATTTACTAATTAAAAATAATCTAGGTGGTAAGTACTGCTATTATAACATTAAATAGGAGAGTAAACAGAGGCATGGAGAAGCTGTGTAACTTACTGAGGACACATGGGCTATCAGTAGAAGTGGAAGAATCTGACATTAGAAAGTTTGGTTCTGTGTCTCCATACCTAACAGCAGAGCAGCTAACTGTTTATTATTGCCTTTCTAGCCAAATTTCTCCATTATGTGATATATTGTAAATCCTAACTTCTATATCTATGATTAAGGACCCATTTTGAAATGAGTTGCAAAGAAGTAAAAATTAAGGTAGAGTTAAGGATTAAGGCTACCCCCACCTTAGTAGAAGGGTGACTCAAGTCACAACCCTTAGTGTCCTTTGGGGGCATGGTCTGACTCCAATTATAGTATTGCATTGGAAAAGTTATCTCTCTTGCATCTGACTCATTGTATCTGACCTCCAGTTCATGGGACTTTCAGCCCATCATCTTACCTGAATCACCAGCTCCTAAAGTCTCTGGTATGGGCTAATGCATTAGACTGTCAAGTCATTTTTGAACCTCAAGATCAGTGGTTCAACTCACCAGCTGCTCCTTGGAAACCCTACAAAGGGTTGCTATGGTTTGTATTTGACTCAATGGCACTTAACAACAACAACAATGTCTCTTACATCAATAGTCTATCGACTGATTTGTGTTCCTGAGCTCCTGAGACTACACAGGTGAGAAGATTTCTCCAGACTGATCTCTGAAATACGGATTTGGGAATTGTTAGTCTTCAAAACTGTGTGAGTCATTTCCTTTGAAAATTGTAAATTTTTGTGAGACATTGCAGTATGTTGCAGAATCCTGAGTCTTGAGGGAAGGGAGGAGTGGTGATTGATATCAAGAACTATGGAGGGATGTAATATGTCAGAAAAATTGAACAGCTGGGATATCTTTATCTTCCAAATCATTGAGACCAACCTTGTGCTGATCTTTCCAAAGAAATTATTCATGCACTATCTTTACCCTTCGTGTCCTATATTTTATTCTCTGTGAATTTAATAACTACTTCATAGTGTAATTGTATTAAGTGACAAAATATTTTTCACATTGTTAGCATACTGTATTCTCCATAATAGATATTAAAGGAAAGGACATAAGTTAATAGTGTTACTAACATTATATTTAATATTTAGACTTTCTTGATTTAATGCTGTGTATTTGCTGAAGGAGGAATGGAACCTTGATAAATTTCTACTTTGTATAATTTTAAAAATTACATATTGTTGCATAAAATTGCACTTGGAAATAGTAATGGTACTATATCAAGAAATCATTTGTGAATAAAAAGTTTAAGTGTTTTAATTATAGGATACTAACATGTAAAAATATGAGTAGGGCTGCTAACCTCAAGGTCAGCAGTTCAAAACTACCAGTGGTAGCATAGTGGTTACGAATCGGGCTGCGAGCCACAAGGTCAGCAGTTCAAAACTACCAGTGGTAGCATAGTGGTTACGAATCGGGCTGCGAGCCTCAAGGTCAGCAGTTCAAAACTACCAGCCGTTCCGTGGGAGAAAGATGAAACTTTCTGCTCCAGTAAAGATTTACAGCCTTGGAAACCCTATGCAAGGTTGCTATGAGTAAGAACTGACTCCATGGCACACCATCACCACCACCCATGTGTAAAAATACACTTGGATAGTATTTTCTATGTTTTGAATAAAAAGTATTAGGAGTAAAAAAGAAATCAAAGGTATTTATATGCTGTTATAAAATTATGCTTCAATTAGAAATAAGTTGGAAGAATACATATAAAAATTTATATTAATCAAATAATAATTGATGCTTAATCAAATAATATATAACTATTTTCTTAACCATAGCCAAACCCATAGAGGGAATGAGTTGCTGTACCTGAAGTCTTAGAAGCATAGTTGTGGGGAACACCAAGGTCAACTGGCACAATGTAGTTCACAAAAACTATGTTTTACTTTCTACTTTGATGAATAATGGGTTTTATAAGCCTGTGAATGGCTTGTGCTGTTACTACTGGTCTCTCCCCATCTGGATCAAATAAAAGTGAAGAAAATTGAGACACATGGAAACAGTTAGCCACGGAACTACTTTTGTTGCTGCAAAGTGCTGTTGAGTGTTTCCAGCTCATAGCTGCTGGGGACCAGCTTTGACAATTTGTGAGAGCTCGGAGGGAGGTATGGATTCGGTGAGAAAACACATAGAGTCAATGGATCATTTTGAGTCTCAGGCAGATGATGGTGATGAAGACGCTCTCTTTACTTCAAAATTGTTGCTTCTTATATCCCATTTAGAATATACTATGATCTCACAATAGTCACGTACAAACAGTTACAAATCAAATCAATATTATATTCTTATATCAAAGGTACAAGAGGAACACGAGGTCATCAAACATTCCTGCCACTCTGATAACGTCTGTCCTCTGTAAGTGACTCTATTTCTCTTGTATTTGGCAACATGACTTAGACAGCAAACTACAATCAAAACAATGGTTTCCAGGGGACCTACTGAGCTAGTAAAATTCAAGGCAGGTAAGATAGTTCAGCTCACAAATTTATGCCAACAATTTTTAGGGATCCCAAAATAATGTTCTTCATATATTTTCACAAAGGACACAGGAAAAGCATGGTGTCTTCTTATGAATTAAAAGAAAAAAAATTATAAACTGCATTTTTTCAAAAAGGCAAGCATAGTTGCCACAAAAAAATTATTTTCCATCAAGACAATACATTTATTGGCTCATTGTTCCAGGGTAACAAGTGCTATTGTTGTAGAAGTCTGTAGGCTCTTAAAGCCTTGCCTGAGGTAAAAGGACATCCCATGCACCTCTTCATAGATTTATCTTAGCCTCCTAATAGCCTCTTAATGGTCTAATAGTTTGACAAGAGCCTTGTAAGTGGACTTGTGTACTGCTTTACCCCATTGGCCTTGGGATCCACCTGCATCATGTAACTCATGTAGGTAAGTCAGTTATGTAACAGTTGAGAGTCTGCCTTCTTTGTTCTGCTACCTGTATTGCCCAGCAGGATAGGAGGCAAAGGGGATTCTCCTTCAGGCGGATCTCCATAGATGCTTGTCTGACTGGATATGATCTGAAACAAGGAAGTGGTATGAATTCCTTCCATGATTCCAGTTTTTTCTTATTGTTGTTGTTGTTCTCTCTGAATCCAACACAAACCTGCCAGAAACCAAGCTCCTACAAAAGGACTATCCTATGAGAATTTCATTGGAAAAATCTAACCCCATCCACCCTATTGCCCTGACCTTGCCCCTTCAAGTTCCTTTTTGTGCCCCAAACACAAATAACAGTTAAAAGGAAAATGGATGCTATAAAATGAAAAGCTCAGAATTCTTTGAGAAAGGGTTGCTATTATTAAGTGCTGCTGAGTTGGTACTGATTCAAATGATGCAGTGCCTTCATAAGTGTCCAGACCTAGGTATGGGTATGGGCATGTCAAGAAACAATAGGTGTGGGTATGTCAAGAAACAATACATTATTATTTTTATATCATTGTTCAAGGCAGTTTCCTATGAATTTTGTAGCAATAATTTTTGCCTTATTTTCATATGTTATTGTTGTTAGGTGCTGTCAAGTTGTTTGCAACCCAAAGAGACACCAAGGAGTGTTTTCCAAGGCTGGTGGGTTTGAACTGCTGACCTTGAAGCTCAAACTGACCTTGTGGCCCAGTGTATTATCCTGCAGCACCACACCATTATTCCATAGGCTTATGTTTATATATGTTGTTACTGTTTTTGTTAAGTACCAAGGAGTTGGGTCTGACTCAGTGATCCTGTATAGAGTTTCCAAGGAGTGATTGGTAAGTTTGAACTACTAATCTTGTGGTTCAAACCTACCTTGCAGTTCAGTGATTTATCCCACAGCACCACACAAGGATTCCAATCTCTCTATATAAACTTATTTAAAGAAGTAAATATATTTTACGTAAACATATGCATGTGTTTGAATTATAGTTATGGAACTATCATATCTATCAACAATTTTCAAAATTCTTGTTAAAATAAATATATAAACATATAATGTTAAGAGACTTCAGCCTTATTCTTAGGTGATTTTATATATATTTTGAAATAATAAACTGTAATTATTCAATATAAATAAGATGCTGCTGTTGTTATTGTTAAGTGGTATTGAGTCAGTTTTTACTCATACTGATCCATGATGGGGCCTTTGAAGCTTTAATCTTTATGTATAGCATCAATTATTTCACCAATCTTCCAACCAAACTTCACCAAAAATTTGATGTTTAAACTTCCTAAAATTTTACCAAAATTCATTTGCTCTGATAGGGGCTCTTTTCAAACAGATGTCTTATTTTCTTAGTACTTCAAACTAGATTCTGTTCAGACATGTTATTATGAATTTATTTCAGTGCAAAAAATATTGAAATCCATGATTGTTTTTTCTCATAATATGCACTTTCCATTAATTTTTTTGAAGGATCCTTGTATACCTGGGGCTGTCTTCAATTTTCCACTCACCTTAGTCACACAAAAAAGAAAGTGATAAATGTATGTTGGCCAGATACTACTACTTAATATTTTGATCAGATATTTTATGCCTTACATGGGGAAAATACTGAAAATAATTTTAAATTCTCATGGACTCCAGGCTTTCTTGATAATTGAAGGCTGAGTGAAGTCATAAAACTTTGTGCTAAAATAATCATAAGACAATAAAATATCACCTCAAATCTTCCTCAAGCTACACGATAGTTTGGTTTTACTAGAGAAGATTGCATGTCTTGAGCACTGTGCTCTTTGAAGAACTATCCTGTTGCTTTTGTTGTTAACTGCTGTTGAGTCTATTCTGACTCATGACGAACCTATATAGGGTTTCAGAAGAACAGATGGTGAATTTGAGCCACTGACTTTGAGGTTCTTGCAGTCCAGCACACTAACACATAGCACAACTCCAGGTCTAACAAGATGAGATCAAATAGATAATAGTAACTAGAAAGCTCAGATAGGAAATGTAGTGGGCAGTGAAATTGTATTAATGGGAAGGAACATTTTATAAAAGGATGGAGAGAATGGTTACACAAGTAATTTAATCAATATTAAAAAGAACTGTCATATACTCAGTTCAAGCTCCCACCACTCATCTATCAGTTTGTCATATTGTGGTGGCTTGTGTGTTACTGTGATTCTGGAAGCTATGCCAGGGGCAATTTAAAAACCAACACGATCACCCATGGTAAAGAGGTTTCAGATGAGAGCCTGGACAAAGATAGACTAGGAAGAAGGAGAGATGAATTAATTTGAATATTTAGTCACTGAAAACCTTATGAATAGCAGAGAAACACTGTCAGATGTAGTGCCTCAGGTTGGAAGGCACTCAAAATGCAAATGGGAAGAGTTGCCTCCTCAAAATAGAGATGACAATAATGACGCAAATGGCGTAAAGTCTGTGGTAGTAAAACCCTCAGGACCTTC
>NW_006408671.1:2209926-2210870 GCF_000296735.1 Chrysochloris asiatica
TGAAATCTTTCAACAGACTGGGGTGACACAGGAGGCACTCATTTATCTATGGCAAGAAATTTGAAAACAACTATCTGGCCAACTGATTGGAAGAGATCCATATTTGTGTTCTTTCCAAAGAGAAATGACCCAATGGTATGTGGAAATCATCAGACAAAAATCTCTGAAATCCCATAAGAGTAAATTTTTACTAAAGGTTACGTAGGAATGGCTGCAAGCATACATTAGCAGAGAACTTCCAGAGGTTCAAGCCAGGTTCAGAATAGGACGTGGAATGAGGGATATCTTTGCTGATGTCTGATGGATGTTGACTGAAGCAGAGACTACAGGAAAGATGTTTACCTGTGCTTTATTGACTACACAAAAGCTTTTGATTGGGTGGATTATGACATACTATGGATAACATTGCAAAGTGTATTCCAGAATACTTAGTTGTGCTCATGAGGAATCTGTACCTATACCAAGAGGCAATTGTTCAAACACAATATGGGAACACTGAATGGTTTAAAATTAAGAAAGGTGTGCAGCAAGGTTGTATTTTTTCACCATACTTATTCAACCTGTATGTTGAGCAAATAATCCGAGAGGCTGGCTTATATGTTTAAAAATGTGGTATCAGCATTGAAGGACGATTTATTAACAACCTGTGATATGTAAGATGACACAACCTTGCTTGCTGAAAGAAGATTTAAAATACTGATGAAGATCAAAGAGCACAGCCTTCAGTATGGATTGCATCTCAATGTAAAGAAAACAAAAATCCTCAACATTGGACCAATAAACAACATTCTTTATCAATGGAGAGAAGAATGAAGTTGTCAAGGACTTCATTCTTCTTGGATCAACCATCAATACTCATGGATGCAGCAGTCAAGAAATCAAACAACTTATTGCATTAGGCAAATCTGCTGCACTAGACTTTTATAAAGTGTTGAAGAGCAAAG
>NW_006408671.1:2212099-2214252 GCF_000296735.1 Chrysochloris asiatica
ATAAGTTACTTTAGACAGGAAGGAATGATTCACATGTATGCAGTTTATCAATGACTACATTATAGTAGGTATATTTAAATAAAGTAGGTATATTTACATGTAAAAAAAAGGAGAATGTGAAGTGTTGGAGAGTCCACCTTATTATCATGAGAAATGGCAAGTGGAATATGTATTTCATATATACCCAACATATTTTATGTACCACACAGCTCTACAGCTCTGAGAGAGCAAATTACCTGTATTTGTTATATACTATCGCTCACCACACCTGAGACCTCTAGTCACTATGGTAACTATACTGTCACTTTCACTAGTATTAGTTTCTACCCATGTCTTGTACAAGGTTCATAAATAAACCATGTGGGAGTGAATTTTACTGTTTCATTAATTTGTAACTGGTCTGCTTTTGACAAGTGTTTATGAAATTAGTTTGGTAGATTTTTTTTGCCTTATCTTTAGTAATGATATGATGTATAGAAACAAACAAACAAAACCATCATGAAGTCCTGGTGTGGCACTGCAGGTTAATGCATTGGACAGCAAGGTCAGTTTGAAATGTAAGGTAGTTGTTTCAAACCCACCAACTGCTCCTCAGAAACCCTATACAGAGTTGCTAAGAGTTGAAACCAACTTAACGGCACTTCACAATAACAATTGACCACTATGACTGAAAAGTGACAAAATAAAATGTTTATTGTCCTATAGCTACCTTAGAGAGTGAAGCAGAGGATGTAAAGGGAGCAAATATAATAGGTCTGTTTTATGAGGACGTGGAATGTGGGCTATCATTGCTGATGTCAGATGGATCTAGGCTGATAGCAGAGAATACCAGAAAGATGTTTACTTGTGCTTCATTAACTATACAAAGGTTTCAATTGTATGGATTATGGCAAGCTATGGACAACATTGCGAAGAATAAGGATTCTGGAACATTTAATTGTGCTCGTGAGGAACCTACACAGACACTAAGAGACAGTTGTTTGAACTGAGGAAGGGAACACTGACTGTCTTATAATTAGGAAAGATGTATGCTGAGATTAAATTCTTTCACTATACTTATTCAATGCAAGGTTGGCGGTTCAAGTTCACCAGTTGCTCCTCGGAAACCCTATTCAGGGTCACTAAGGGTCAGAACTGACTCGATGGTTCTTAACAACAGCAACAACATTCAAACTTTATGCTAAGCACATTATTTGAGAAGCTGGATTGTTTGAAGAAAAATGTGGCATCAGGATTGGAGGAAGACTCATTAACAACTTGTGATATGCAGATGATACAACCTTGCTTGCTGGAAGTAAACAGGACTTGAAATATTTAGTGATGAAGATCAAAGACCACAGACTTTGGTATGGATTGCATCTCAATGTAAGGAAGTATGAAAGGATGAATCCTAACACACACCTTTTCTAATTTTAAACTATGCACTTTCCCATTGTTCTATATAACGACTGCCTGTTGGTCTATGTACAGGTTCCACATGAAAACAATAAAGCATCATGGAAATCTGATTCTTTCAATGTCATCCATAATGTTTATGATCCACAGAGCTGAATTACTTTGCATAATTAGTAAAACACAGATAAATATTGTTCTGGTAATATCTGTTTCTGCCAAGATCTAGCTGACGGTATAAATGATATCCCACATTCTCTTCTCAATATGTCTTGAATTTTTGGCAATGTACTTCTACAAATCTTTTTGATTAGTTCTCAGCAAAATTTTACTAATATTGTTTGAATTTTCTGCAATCTGTTAGAATTCTTTTCTTTGAATCTTTGGGCACAAAAATGGATCTCTTCTAGTCAGTTGACCAAGCAGTTGACTTACAAATTTCTTGGTAATGTCAAATGAGAATGTCTACATTGTATGTACTTGTTGAAATGTCTCAATTGATATTTCATCAATTCCTGGAGCTTTGTTTATTATCAGTGTCTTGAATGCTATTTGTACTTCTTCCTTCA
Organism: Chrysochloris asiatica; assembly: GCF_000296735.1. NCBI lineage: Eukaryota > Metazoa > Chordata > Mammalia > Afrosoricida > Chrysochloridae > Chrysochloris > Chrysochloris asiatica. The sequence continues at coordinate 2,214,061 of NW_006408671.1, forward strand.
GTACTATTGTTTTTTAATCATATACTACCTCCTGAATTGGTTTGTTGTTGTTGTTGTTAACTGCTGTAGAGTTTATTCTAATTAATAGTAACCCTGTCTAGGGTTTCTGAGGATTGGGGAGAGGGAAGGTGCGTTTGAATCACAAATTTTGTGAATCAAATCAAATTGAGTCGAGGGCTTATCCTACAGCAC
>NW_006408671.1:2214827-2230372 GCF_000296735.1 Chrysochloris asiatica
AATCAATTTCAGAATGAAGACGTTGGTAAAAGTTATCAATTTCTTAATCTTTTTTATTAGTGGCTGGTGTTTTAATTTGAATAATAGTAGTTAACAGGTAAGTTTATGTTGTTCAAGACACTGTTTTAGTTTGTTTTTTAAATTTTTGTGAGTATACATATTGTTGTTGTTATGATTAAGTGCTGGGCAGTCAGTTCTGACTCATAGTGAAACCATAAAGTGTTTCTGAGGAGTTGTCAGTAAGTTTGATCCACCAACATTTTTGTTCTAACACACTTTATAGTAGAAAGCTTATACTGTAGCAGAGTAAGTGTTTATCCTAGGACTCCATCTTCCATGTAGGCATATGGATATTAGTCTGTGACTGATAATTTTGAACTTCAGGTTAATCTTGAAATGTTCATTATGACAATGAATACGGCACCATTACTCTTGAATTTATAATCCCCACTATAGTAGACCATATGATGTCTAATTCAAAATGGGCAATACCAGTGCATTTTACCTCACTAATATCTAAGATATCAAGTGTAACATTTCATTTTTTATTACTTCCAGTTCCTTGATTCATACTTTGTGCATTCCCCGTTTTGGTTACTTATACGTTTTACTCAACTTTTTTTCTCATTTTGATGCATGCCACATAATCAAATGTACATTTCAAAAACGTCATGTAATTTTTTCAGGTTTCAAATATTTGCAGAAACATCTTTACCCCAATCATGTAATTTATAACTTCCAACATAGGAAATCTCTATCTATCTATCTATCTATCTATCTATCTATCTATCTATCCATCTATCCATCTATCTATCCATCTATCTATATCTATCTATCATCTCCACAACACATCTGTCAGTTTGTTGTACTGTGGTGGCATGCATGTTTCTGTGATCCTGGAGCTAAGCCACAGGTATTTTAAATACTAGAAGGATCATGAATGATTGACAAGTTTAAGCTGAGTTTCCAGACAAAGATAGTCTAGGAAGACAGACATGGACTACTTTTGAATATTTACACTAAAATCCTTATGAATAGGAGTAGAACACTGTCAGCATGATAATTTTGAATATTGAAACATAATTAATAGCACCAGAATATTATTAGATATAGTGCCAGAAGATGAGCCCCTCAGGCTGGAATGCTCTCAAAATACTACTGGGAAGAACTGCCTCCTCAAAGAAGAGTGGACCATGCTGATGTGAATGGCATAAAGCTTTCGGGACCTTCATTTGCAAATGAAGCACAACCCAAAAGACAGAGAAACAGCTGTAAATATCCATTAATAATCAGAACATGGACTGTACAAAGTATGAATCTAGGAAAATTGGAAGTTGTCCAAAATAAAATAAAACACATGGACATGGATATCCTTGGCATTACTGAGCTGAAATGGACTAGAATTGCCATTTTCAGTGTGACAAACACATGGTTTAAGATGCTGGTAATGACAAATTGAAGAGGAATGGTGTTTCATTCATCATCATAAAAACATTCAAGATCTGTCCTGAAGTGCAATGATGTCTGTGATAGGATAAGATCCACATGGCTACAAGAAAGACCAGTTAATACCACTATTATTCAAATTTATGCACCAACCACTAAAGCCAGCAGATTTGCTTAATACAATATGTTGTTTGATTTCTTCACTACTGCTTCCATGAACGTTGATGGATGATTTGAGAAAATCAAGTCTTTGACAACTTTAATCTTTTCTGTACTTATATGGATATTTCCTTTTTGTTGATGAATGCAACACCATTCCTCTTCATTTTATCATTCCTGGAATAGTAAAACATGTGGTTGTCAGATTCAAAATGGCCAATACCAGTCCATTTCAGCTCACTAATGTCTAAGATAGCAATGTTTATGTTTCCATTTCATTTTTGACAATTTCCAATTTTCCTAGATTCATACTTCACACATTCCATGTTCTGATTATTAATGGATGTTTACAGTTGTTTCTCTTCATTTTAAGTTGTGTCCCATCAACAAATGTAGGTCCTGCAGGCTTTATTCCCATGAGCTTTACTTGCATCATCGCTTTCAACTCTACTTTGAGGAGGCAGTTCTTCTACAGCCTCATTTTGAGTGCCTTCTAGTCTAAATGGCTCATTTTCTGGCACTATATCTGACAGTGTTTCTCTGTTATTCATAAGGTTTTCAGTGACTAAATATTTGGATGTAGTTTGTCTCACTGTCTTCCTAGTCTGTCTTCATCTGGAAGCTCATCTGAAACCTGTCCACAGTGGGTGACACTGCTGTTTTGTTTTTGTTTTTATTTTTTAAATACCTATAGTATAGTTTCCAGAATCATAGCAACTCACAAGCTACCACAGTACGAAAAACTGGCAGACGAGTGGTGGGCTCCTCTGATACTTTGCACATATTTTCAGGATGGTCCAGTTACTGGAGAAGGATATCCTATTTGGTAAAGTGTAGTGTCACAAACTAAAGAAGACCCTCGAGTGAGATGGATTGGCACAACAACAACAGCAATGGGCTCAAATGTAGCAACAATTGTTCTAGACCAGGCAGTGTTACGTTCTGTTGTGCATAAGGTCATTATGAGTCAGTACCAACTCGATGGTACCTAACAGCAATAACATCTATATATGTGTCTATCTATCTATACAACCATCATATAACAATCTATCTTCTACTTTGAAAATGATACTAATTTGTCTATCACAAATAAAATGCGACCACAAAAAATTGGTGGAAAAATATAATTTAAATAGAATTGAATATTTCCATAAATTTTTGAAGCCCCTTCATATTGATGCAGTGATGCAGTGATTAATTGCTTACATGTTAATCAAAAGGACCAAGGTTTGAACCAATCAACTACTCCAAGAGAAATATGTATGGGAGTCTGCTTCTACAAAAGATTTGAAATCTTCAAAACTCTGTGAGGCAGCTCTACTCTGTCATATAAGGTCACTATTGCTGTTGTTAAGTGCTGTTGAGTCAGCTCTGACTCATAGGGGCCCAGTATAGGGTTTCTAAGAAGCAGCTGGTAAGTTTGAATCACTGACAATATGGTTAACATCTGTGCTTCTCCTTCCATAGCATACCAGGTGTAATGAGTAAGAATGGATTAGATGGCAATGGGCAATGTGAAGATGAATAATACCCTCACTCATAGCATTTCATTGTTCATTATTATTTAGACACAGCTTGCTGTGGTATTTTTATCTACAGGGACAGTTGTACTCTGGCATATAAGGTTGCTATGAGACATGATTAACTTAGCACATAGCAAAAATAATAACTCATTTAAAAATGAGGCTCCTGTGTGGTGTGTAGTATAAGCACTGGACTGCTGACCTAAAGGTCAGCAGTTCAAACTCACCAGCTGCCTCTCAGTAGTCCTATACAGAATTACTGTGAGTTAAAATCAACTCTAATGTACTTAACAACAACAGTATTGTTAATATTTTAGTTAAAAAATTATGGATGTATTTTCTTTGTTTGAACACATGATGCTATGTCTATCATTCCACATAATGTCCAATATGATAGTTATTATTTTAAATATTATGCATTTAACTGCAGTATATTTGAAAGAACAAGTTTTGAATTTTTAGGAAAATAAAATTTGCATCCAATTTTATGAATTGCACCCAAATTTCTGAGCAAGAATGTCTGAAATTAACTGGAAATACAATAATTAAACTATTAAAAGTAAAATACGAAACTGAAGCAATATCATGCAAAAAATAAAATTATATTTCCTTTCTTTCTGTTGGTTGTATAAACTTTGAAAACATTTTTGCAGTAGCATTTTTGCCTTTCTGAAGGAAATTGATACTTCTTAAAAATGAACATTGTTTTAATAGAATAAGACTCTATTTAGCTACTAGATTATTTGGTTCACTTATGCTGGCAATTCTAGATGCACTTTAATAGTCATCACATGAAAATTAAATGGGTCAGTCAATGGATTCAGTAAAAAAAAATTAAAAAGTGTGTTAAAGAGCTTTTAAAAAATTAAAAGCCACTAAAGAAAACATTTGCAACATCTGTTATTTTAAGAATACTATATTTTCAGATTTTTAAGTCCATATGCCAGGAAAATACTAGGCAAGCTAAATCCTATACATTCTGGTTTTATAATAAAGAGGGGCTGATGAAACAGCCCTATAAAATGCATTGAATTTCAATTCAAGTGAGTACATATAAAATAGTGTTGCTTTAATAAGTCAAACTCAAAGTTACATTTTAAAATATATGTATTTGCATTTGTAAATAAAAGATCTGGAAGAATAGATTCTTTTGTAACAAATCTACGAGACTCTAAGATTCTAATCAATATATAATTAAAATTAAAATGGGTAAACAGTTTAAATGATTTTGAGAAAATACTAACATAATCAATCAGTGAATGAAGAAACTTGGCTCTAATTACTTATTTTGAACTCAGAGATTTTATTCACAGAGGAAGAAATAATATAAGAGGTATTAAAATATCTTAAAATTGTTAAAGTATAAACAGTAATTAAAGTATCAATTGATATACTCTAAACTCAGTAGTATATTTGTTGACAAAAGGTAAAAGTTTAGAAGAGAAGAGGAAACTAGGGTGTTTATGTAATAAAGGAAGAGAGGTTCTGTTTCAGGAAAAGTCAGCTACCTATCTAATGTCTACAAAGAAAGATTTTTGAAAATGAGATCTTCCTTTCCCCACTCACAACATCTCCTTTGGGTTCTTGTAAAAGCAATGTTTATTTATTATTTAAGTGTCTGAAGTATAGAAATCCACTACTTGTCTGTCACTTTATTTTATTGTGGTGGTTTGTGATTTGCTATGATGCTGGAAGCTGTCCTATAAGTATTTCAGACACCAGCAGGGTCACTCATGGTAGACAGATTTTATCAGACCCTCCAGACAAAGCCAGATTAGGGGAAAAAACTTTACACTCTACCTCTGAAAATTAGCCAGCGAAATACCTATGGATCACAAAGAAACTTGTCTGATTCACTTGCATTAGCACATCATCAAGAGGGATTAATTGCTGGAGAACTTCATGTTAGGTAAAGTAGATGGCCACTGAGGCTGAGGGCCACTCTCAATGAGATGTAATGGCACAATAGCCACACAATAGAATGAAAAATACCTGTAATCATTATAATAACATAGGACTAAGCAATGTTTTATTCTATTCTACAAAATGCTACCATGAGTCAGAGCTGACTGGAAGCAGCTGTATTTCTCTGTAATGTAAAAGAGTTGTAATTAAATAAATGGTCTATATTCTTTTTTTCACTTGTCCTTTTGAAGTGGTAATTCACAAAATATGCATTGGTATTACTTTAACTGGTTATTAAATGCAAGTTTCTCTGTCAATAGTTTATCTCCTTTAAGAAATATTTTCTAATCTCAAGAGGTAGAGCTCAATTTTATAGAAAATTATTATAATAACATTTACCGAGAACTTGTATGTTCTTTGTAAAAATACAAAAATGGAGGCAGGGCAACCCTGGCAAAAGACAACCTCAAATAATGCTAGACTTTTAATGTCTAATTAGTCACATTCCCCAACATCACCCTTGTGTTCAACTCTTCATAAGAAAAAGTCACAATATGCAAAAAAGCTGTGATATTCATGGTTAAAGTTTATTTCAACCAAAGGATGCAGATTGCAGTCAGTAAAGGAAAAAGGCACACAGGGAGATGTCCAGGAGAAGTCAGGACCGAACTTCCAGCTATATTTTCCCAGAAGAATCACGTGGAGACATTAAACTCTTCTAGCCATGATATGTGACAATGCATGTAAAGTTAATAAATCAGAAAATTTCACTGAATCTTGGTGCCCATAGTTTTTATTAGTGATTAGTCACGTAGGCATTTAGCACTTGCATAACTAATATCAACCCTTCAGGTACCAGTCTTTTTACACAAAAACAGACATTAAGCATAAATCATATTGTTAGCATAAACTATCTGATCAAATTAATGCCATGTGACCCAAAGCTTCAGTCATATGTAAACATATAAAAAACACTCAGGTATAATTCCAGGGCTCAGAGCTCATCTCCCAGAATCTTACCAAGAACTAATTCTAAAGATCCACCTTTCTTGGCAATGCCTTTTATGGAAATGTGCATGGTTTGAATAACCAATGCTTTACTGGATTCATTTTTTTTTTTTTTTTTGCCAGAACAGTAACCAAATACCCTGCATTTAGTGTCTTGTTCTGCATTAGTTAAATAACCACCACTTTATATCACTGCTTCTAGTGTGAGTCTGTCTTCCTGTATCCTACTTTCTGGTTGGTTGCATTCTAGCATTTTGATCCTTGGGTAGTATGTTTTTATCTTGCCAAATAAATCCTTCGATACAAACTTCATCTTAACAACTACATCTGTATCATTTACTTTTAGTCCTGCATGCAAGCAACTTTTAGATATTCTGGGACACTGTTCACTGGTGCTGTTATGTGATACACATGTTTGGATCTTTGTTTATTTCGTATAAGATTTGTTGCTTGAAAAAATACTCGGTTGGATCTTTCCTGTCTATCTAATCATTTGGGTTTTTTTCCAATGTCACAAATTTCTCCTACAATGTGAGTGATCCCTGAAGATAATACACATAAGTATTGGGTAACTCTGAAAACTACTCCTGTTCTTCAATTTTAATAATAATCAAATTACATTTTAGTACAATTCATCTTACTTATAAACCTCTTGAAGCAATATGTTGCTATTAGATATATGTACCCATATTAGAGCATCTTTTATTATATTCTACATCTTTTTTGTAATTCACTAGGTTCTTATTTTCTTCAACAACAATAACAAAATGCAAGCTTCAACAACAACAACAACAAAATGCAAGATCCATGGGAGACATTTAGGACTCAAGTTCAGTATAGAGGTCAGGAATTAAATTATAACTTAATTTTTATTCCAGTGATTTTTTGAAGAAAATATATAATATAGTTAATTGCTATGTTTTATTCATTCAGCTAAAAGATGGAAAAAAAAATATCTCAATCCACAAGCTCAAAGGTTAATAGGTGAGACATTTATAAAACTATATCATTACACCATCACTATATTACACTAGAAACAGCCATATGATTTTGGTGATTTATAGCTCACATGAGACAGACTGTCTAGATTTAAGTCTTAGCTCTGCCAACTGGGTAAATTACATAAATTCACTAAGAAACAGACTCTTAATTGCCAAATGCAACTAATAATAGAACAAACATCATGGGGTTTTGAGGATTAAGTAAAACTATATATATATATACTCTTAAGGCAAAGTTCACCATCCAAAGACCACAAGAAACTACCTATGGAATGCTCTTTAGCCCCACTGACATTTCAATGTATATTCTGGAGTAGACCATTAGTCATAAATGGGTTAAACTATTTGTTAGTCACTTCTCTTAAAAAGTATTAACTCATAGAACTATTTTGGGCAACTATTGAATTTGTATACCTTTAAAAACTATTTGTCTAATTTTTATTTACATGTTCAACAATAGCTTTTTAATTGCAGTTCAGTTTCCCATGTATGACGTTCAACAGAAGAAAATAGAATGGATCAATTAAATTGAATATTCTGGTTAAACTATTGCTTATATAGTCAGCCTTTGTTGTTGTTAGGTGTTATCGAGTCGGTACCACCTCATAGTGACCTTATTCACAGCAGAACGAAACACTGCCCAATTCTGGGTCAACCTCACAATTGTTGCCATGCTTGAATTCATCAATGCTGTTACTTGGCCAATCCATCTTGTTGGGGGTCTTCCTCTTTTTCTCTGACCCTCCACCTTACCAAACATGATATCCTTCTCCAGCAACTGGTATCTCCTGAAAATATGTCCGAAGTATGAGTGACAAAGTTTGGCCATCCTGGACTCCAAGGAGCACTCTGGCTGCATTTCTTCCAACACAGATCTGTTTGTTGTTTTGGCAACCCATGGCACTTTCAATATTCTCCTCCAACACTACAACTCAAATGCATCAATTCTTCTACAGTCTTCCTCTCCAGGTTTCAGATTCATATGAGATTATTGAAAATACCATGGTTTGGTTCAGGCACACCTTAGTCACCAAGCTGACATCTTTGCTCTTCAACACTTTAATAAGTTCTTGTCCAGCAGATTTGCCTAATGCAATATAATTGCATAAATTGTCCCTCTGGTTTACACATCAATACTGTGTGGATTTTATTGGCAGGTCATACTCCCAAGTGACTTGTTATCTGCAGGGACACTGATCAAACTGAAATTATGGAATCCACAGATTATTACTAGATCCTGAACTACAACTTCCAAATTTCAAAACATTGTCTGGGAGTCAATATGCCCCTATGTGTTGTAATACTTTTCCTCACTTCTCTGCAACAGCGATGAAACTTGTGGCAGAAGTTTAGTGGATTCATTTATCTTTCTGCTTCCAGAATCTAGCATAATGCAAATATTCTCAAATGTTTTTGATACAGTTATGTGTAGTCAAATATACCTCTGGGAAGCTATCCATGCCTGTAATTATGGTTTTCTTCTCTTTTTTTTATTTTGAAAAAAAATTTCCATAATTATAATGGGAAATTTATAACCATACAGTTAAAATCAATTAGCTATGGGCAATTAATTAATGAGTTGGTGGGCTCATAATATTGAAATATTAAAAGTTAGTTGAGAATCTAACCTATGAAAAATATCCCATTGTATATTGTAACAAAAATGAATAAAATATGTTTTTTATTCTTAAGAGAAGCTGGTGGTTCATATGGATAAACACTCAACTTCTAAAAAAGATGTTAATGGTCACTTCCACACAGAAGCACCTTGGAAGAAAGGCCTGAAGATCTACTTCCAACTGTTATAGACATTGGAAATACTGTGGGGCATAATCGGATTTGACATGAATTGGAACTGATTCTACTGAAATTAGTTTTGTGGTTTGCTGTCAAATAACTTTTAATGTATTATAAAATGTAAATAGTTAAACAAATTAAGCAGCTATAAAATAAACAACACTGTTATGCAGCATTACAAGGGGAAAATGAACTATGCTTTTTAAATCTTCCCTCCTAGAACTGTTAGATGATTTCTTATGGTGAATATTTTTTTTCCTTATTTGCTCTTCACCTAGTTATTACTTTATTGGAAATGTTCTTCAAATAGAATATCTGGATGGTGATACACTATCTACCTTGCTGAGCATGAATTTACTCACTGATTCCGATTATTGAGGGCAGATGTTACACACACTTAGTTTCACCATTTTGACATTTTTACATTACTTAATGTTCATCCATTAGCACATAGTCCATTAGCTTTGCACCACAGAACTGATCATAGAACTGTGTGAGGTTATTTTTCTTTCCACATTCTTTCCCTTGATAGTTGCATTCATACAGATAGAAATTTATACTAAAAGCAACATTTAAGATCTCATCAGGAGTGTAAAATATCATCCTGTCCTGATCCTGATTTTGCAAATTTGGAAGCAACAACCTGGTGACTTATCTAGAGCTCTAAATGAATTTTCCATATTCTTAGTTTAATGTATTTCCACACTCTCTGGAGTCTATATTTTGGTCTGTTTAAATCTCTAAATTTGAAACTTTTATTCCAAACTAAACTGACTTGAAGGTACTTAACAACAACAAATACTTAGAAAAAATTACAAATAAGAAAGTAATGATGCATATTAGATTACATAAAGTCATAGCAAACTTGTTTGAAGTAATAATTATGGCAATAGTAGATTTTCAGCATGACACAATGTCTGAATTTTGAGTAATCTCAATGAATAACTTATACATTGATTAAGTATTTCATTTATCTATTCACTATCTCTGGATTTTAATGTTAGACAGTTAAATTTAAATTGTGCTTACATGACTAACTACTCTGTAATATGGGTCAAGCTGTGTAAACCTAAGTATCTCAATTTATTGTTAGATAGCTTTGAATTGGTTGCAACTCATAGTAACACTACGTACAACAGAACAAACCTTTGTCCAGTCATATGCCATCACTACAATTGTTATGTTTTAGGCCATCATTACAGACAGTGTATCAATTTATCTCTTTGAAAGTCTTCATTCCCCTCACCTACAATCATCTCCTTGACCTAGCACGATGTCCTCCTAAAGGACTGGTCCTTCTGAAAACATGTCCAAAGTAAACCAAAGTCTTCACTTCTAAGGAGAGTTTTTGGCGTACTTCTTCAAAATGGATTTTTTAAATCTTCTGGCAGTACATGATACATTAATATACTTTACTAACACTAGTATTCAAAGGTATCGGTTGCTTTTCAGTCTTCCTATTCATTGATCAACTTTTACATGTATATGAAGCAAAGGAAAACACAATGACTTAGGCTTCATCATACCATCCTTGTGTTTTCACACTTTAAATAACAAAGATGTTTCGCAGAATGTGTGCTAAATGCAATATATCATTTCATTTCTTGATTGCTGCTTCCATGGACATTGATTGCAGGTCCAAGTAAAATGGAATCCTTTACAACTTAAATGTTTTCTCTGTTTATCCTGATCTAACTTACTGGTCTGGCTGTGAGGATTGTTCTGTTCTTTATGTTAAGATGTAATCCATATCAAAGGTTGTAGCCTTTGATCTTAATCATTTCATTTTTGCTTTCAGGAAGCAAGGTTGGGTTATTTGTATACTATATATTGTTGATGAGTCTTTGTCCAAACCTGATTCTGCCTTCTTCTTCATATAGTCCACCTTTACTGATTATTTTGCTCAGCATAAGGATTGAATATGTATGGTGAAAGTTAATATGAAAATTATTCAAATTTACACATTTACCACTAATACTAAAGATGAAGAAATTGAAAATTTTACCAACTTGTACAGACTAAAATTGATCTAATATGTAACTACTGGTGTTTTTATTATGAAAGTTGGAAACAAATAAGAAGAATCAGAAGGTGGATAATATAACTTTGGTGACAGAAATGATGCTGGAAATCACAAGATAGAATTATGCAAAATCAAACTTAGTAATTTCAAATATCCTTTTTAGCAGCATAAATAGCACCTATACATGTGGACCCCTCTGTTTATTGTTGTTGTTCTTGTTAAGTGCCGTCGAATTGGTTCTGACTCATAGCAACCCGGTTTAGGGTTTCTGAGGAGCAACTGGTGAGTTTGAACTGGTGAGTTTCAAGTGCTTACCCTAGAGCACCATATCAGGATTTCACTGTATATAATACAGTCATCACATTCACATTGAATACATCTGTTAAAATTCATGATAGAAAAGCTCAATATCATCAGTTAGAATAAGTCCAGGGACCAACTGTGGAGTAAACTAGCCATTGCTCATGTATCAATTTCAGATTGAAGCTGAAGAAAATTAAAATAGTTCCATGAAAGTCAAAATGAGACCTTGATTTTATTCTATCTGCTTTTAGAGAAAATCTCAAGAATAGATTTGAAGAATTAAACATGAATATACAAAGAACAGAGGAGTGGGATGACATCAAGAACCATCATATATAAAGAAAGAAAAGGCCAATAAAAAGAAGAGAACAAAATAAAATACTAAAATGATAGAATAGACTTTACAACTTGTGCTTGAACACAGAATTACTGAAATGAATGGAAGAAATGAAATGAAAGAGTGCAACATAACGTTTCAAATAGAGACCGGAGAAGACCAAATGAAGTATTATAATGAACTGTGCAAAGACCAGGAATTAGAAAACAAAAAGGAAAATACTCACTTGGCATGGCTCAAGTTGAAAGAACAGAAGAAAACAATCCACGCCTCTAGTTGCAATATTGAATGAGTCTTTGGGCAAATAGGAGTCCTGGTATGATCCTGTGGGTTAATCCACCAGACTGCAAAGCCGTTTGAACTGCAAGGTCAGTGGTTCAAACTCACCAGCTGCTCCTTGAAAACCCTACACAGGGTCACTATGGGTTGGAACCGACTCAATGACATTTAACAATAACAACATGGGCAAATAAGAGTCCTGGTGTGGCACTGTGGGTTAAAGCTCTGGACTTCAAGGTCAGTTTGGACTGCAAGATTGGCAGTTCAAACTCTCCAACCTCTCCTCAGAAATCCTATACAGTTAGAACCAACTTGATGGCACTTGGCAACAACAACAATGGGCAAATAGTGAGCAATGAAGGAAATATACAAAGAAGATGGAAGGAATACAGAGTAACTGTACCAAAAATAATTGGTCATATTTCCACCATTTCATGAGATAACAAAGGTCATAAACCAATGATAGAACTGAAGGAAGAAGTCTAAGCTGCACTGAAGGCATTTCTGAAAAACAAGTCTTTACGAACTGATGAAATGTTAATTACATTGTTTCAACAAAGAGAAGCAAGACAGGAGGTGCTCACTTGTCTATACCCAGAGATTTGGAAGACAGCTAGCTACCTGGCCACCTAATGAAAAACAAACAAACAAACAAACATCCATATTAGTGCAAATTCCAATGACAAGGAATCCAACAGAATGTGAAAATTATCAAGCAATATTGTTAATATCATAGAAGCAAATTTTGCTGAGGAAAATTCATAAACAGTTGTAGCAGTACATTGACAGGAAAGTGACAGAAATTCAATACAGAGTCACAAGAGGACATGGAATAAGAGATATTGCTGATATTAAATGAATAGCAGAGAATAGCAGAAAGTTACTTGCTATATCTTATTGATAATGTAAAGATGTTATCTGTATGAGTCACAATAAATTATGGATAACATTGGGAAGAATGGGAATTCCAAACCATATAACTGCTCATAAGGAATCTGTTCATAGAACAAGGGGCAGTTGTAAAAAAGAGTAATGGGATATTGTGTGATTAACACAATTCAATTATCTGAAAATAACAATTTATTTAAAACCTATGCTCTGGTGAAGAATAGAAGAGATACATTTTAAAAAGAAAGAAAAAAAAAAAAAATCTCCACATAGTTATCTAAAGACTGTCAATATGTGATAACTATTATTTATTTTTCTCATATATTGCTGTTGTTGTTAAGTGCCGTCGAGTCGATTCCAACCCATAGCCACCCTGCATAGGGTTTCCAAGGAGCAGCTGGTGAGCTTGAACCACCGATGTTGCAGTTCAAACGACTTTTCAGTCTGACGTATTAGCCCACAGTGTGACGCCGGGACTCCTTTTTCATATATGTTGTTGTAGTTGTTAAGTGCCGTCGAGTTGGTTTCGACCCATAGCGACCCTGAACAGGGTTTCTGAGGCTGTAAATCTTTATGGGAGCAGATCGCATCATCATTCTCCCGCGGAGCAGCTGGTAGTTTCGAACTGCAGACCTTGCGGTTCGCAGCCCAATTCGTAAACACTACGCTAACAGAGCTCCTTATATATGTATATATAAATATGTTATTTACTAATGCTATGTTAAAATCACATTACAAGTGACTGGTAAACAAATGAATACATCATTTGAAAGAATATGTGATCGTATAAGAGTAAAAGACATTTTACAAATAATTGAACAGGTGGAACACATTTTATGATAGTGTCAAGCATATGGTATTCAAACAACACACAGGAGAAGGGATTAAGAAATGTCAGAGAATATGACACTTGTGTTTAGACATAAGTAATGATTAGGAACTAGTGACACTTGTGTCAGAGAAAGGGAAATCATTCCCTGAAGTGTGAGCAACCTATTCTAAAATCCTTAAATTCACACTTAATGGAAGTTCATATAGTTCAGAAAACCTGAGGTTGAGTATGCCAAAAAGAATTGCAAACTTACAAAGTATTTTAGGCAATATGAAATGATTAGAGCATAAAGAGCTTTGTATGTTTTTATAAGAAATTTACATTGTATCTTGACCTTGGTAAAAATCACTGTGAAATTGGTTGGAGGAATTGGAGAGGAGGGAGTTAAATTTATATAGAGCATGAGCAAAAGTGGCTCCTGGTGTGGCACTGTAGGATAAGCACTTTACTGCTAACCACAAGGTCTAGGGTTCAAACTCACAAACTTCTAGTCAGAAAACCTATACAGAGTCCCTATGAGTTGGAACCAAATTAACGACACTTAGCAACATCATGAGAAAAACTAGAGAAGATCAATATTATAACCTATAAAATGTTAGCTATGGATAGACATTGAGGATAAAAAATATTTACATAAATATAAGGTGATTTAAAATACCATAACTTGGGTCAAGCACATCTTAGTCTTTAAAGTGACATATTTGCTCTTTAGCACAATGAAGTGGAATTTTGCAACAGATTTGCCTAATACAACAGGTCCTTTGATGTCTTGACTGCTGCTTCCATTAATGCTGATTGCAGATCCAAGCAAAATAGGAAACCATTTCAATCATGATGTTATTTATTAGATTAGTTGTGAGGCTTTTCATTTCCTTACAGTGAAGGGCAATCCACAATGAAGGATGTAGTCTTTGATCTTTATTAGCAGGCATTTCAAGTCCTCTGCCCTTCCAGCAAGCAAGGTTGTATCATCTGAATATCATAGATTTTTAGTGATCCTTCCTCCAATTCTGATGTCACATTCAGATAATACAGTTTCTGTGATTATTTGCTCAGTTTTGCTCCATCCATATCATTAAGGTCAACTCTAATTTGAGAAGGCAATTCTTTTCCAGCCATATTTTGAGTGTCTTCCAACTGATGGGTTCCTCTTATGGTATTTTATTAACAATTCCCCCTTACCATTTATAATATTTTCAATGACTAACCTGTCAGAAATGGTCTGACTCTCCTTCTTCCTAGTTTGTATTAGTCTGAAAGTTCCACTAAAACCATGGTGACTCTGATGGCATTTAATATACTACTGGTATAGCATCCAGTATCACAGCAACACACAAAGCACCACAGTATGAAAATAACAACAAAGGAAGTGTGGGCCAATACCAGAAAGCAGTGGTAAAGGAAAATGAAATATGCTGATGGTTTCCACAATTAGTTTTCACAAGGACTTGAAGTGGAATTTTTGAGAAGTTATAAACATACCCCATATCTTGCACCAAAAGCAGAAGTAATTTTCAAAATAGTCTTTGGAGACTGAATAGTAGTGATTGGGTAGGACTATAGGGAAAATGATATCTCTGAGCTGAGTCTTACGTACAACATTACAAAACACTGCTCCTTCTGTGTCATCTTCAGAATCATTGCTATGCTTGAACCTATTGTTTCAACCACTGTGTCAAAACATCTTGTTGAGAGTGTTCCTCTTTTTCACTGACCCTTTGCTTTATTAAGCATGATGTCCTTCTACAAGTACTGGTTCCCCTGAAAACATGCCCAGAATATATTAGATAAAATATCAAAATCCTTGCTTCTAAAGAGCAACCGGGCTATAATTCTTCAAAGAAAAACTTCTTTCAGTTTGTGGAATCAGGGGTTTTAGAAAATGTGGAAAATTCCAGTATTTTTAATTCTGATCCCATGAAGTGTTTTTTTTTTTTTTTTTTTTAAATGTTTTATTGTGAATTATATGATTATACAATAGTTTACATGGGAGAACTTTAGTTTTACATTCATTCCATCGTATATCATCTCACTGCATGGTTCC
>NW_006408671.1:2246483-2250507 GCF_000296735.1 Chrysochloris asiatica
CCTAGGACCATCAAGAGAGGAACGCACAAATAGGATGTGGGACCTTATCCAGAGAAGCAGCAGCGCCAGAGATGGAGGCAGAGATGGGGGCATGGAGAGGGGGCGTGGCTGAGGACTCTAGATTCATCAACTAAGAAGAGAAGGACTAAGAAGTGGTGTCCAGGAGCAGACTTGAAGAATGTGCCCTTTGGAGATGTAAGTTATTATATATGCCTGAGTGGGATTTTTGTTTATGTGTTTTTTAAAACAGCTAAAGTGGATAGAGAGAAATAATTTTAACTGATGGTATATGGAGGGGATTATAATCAATGTAATGAAACAAGCTATATGAATTATTGAATGTGAAACTGATGTTGTGCCCTGTAAACTTTCATTCAATACACAATAAAAACCTTAAAAAAATAATAATAAAAGATCAATATACAAAAATAAAAACAAACAAACAAAAAACTGAAGATGAAAGCAATATACATAGTCATTGCACCAAAAAAATGTCGATGTTCAACCATTAAGGAGTAGCATATGATCAAGAACTGATGACATTGAAGGAATAAGTCCAAGATTATTTTTTTTTTAAGTTGCAAATATATACTAATAAGAAACTGCCAGAAATTCAGAGGAGGACACGGCACAAGTTGCTGCTGTTAGATGGAACTTGGCAGAAAACAGAGAATTCCAGAAAGATGTTTACTTGTGCTTTGTTGATTGATTATGCAAAAGCATTCGATTGTGTAGATCATAACAAACTTAGAATGACACTGCATATTTATGAGTATTCCAGAATACTTCATTGTTTTCATGATGAACCTGTATATAGGCCAATAGGCATTTTTTTTCCAACAAAACAAGGGAATACTGAATAGTTTAAAATCAGGAAAAGTGTGTGTCAGTATTGTAGGCTACCACAATACTTATTCAATCTGTATGCTCAGAAAATAATCTGAAGAAGAATGTCACATCAGGGTTGGAGGAAAACTCACTAAAAACCTGAGCTGTCCAGACCATATGATCTTGATTGCTGGAAGTAAAATGGGCTTAAAATAATTACTGGTGAAGATCAAAGCCTTCAAGAATAGATTACATCTCACAACTAGGGCAGTAAGTATCATGGTGCATTGAGAAAAGATTGAAGTTGGAAAATACTTTATTTTCCTTGGATCCAAAATTAATGTTCATGGAGCTAGCAGTCAAAAATCAAGTGATGTATCACCTTTGGCACATTGTTCAAGAGCAAATATATCAGTTTGAGGACTCAGGTATGCCAGCCCCAAGCCATGGGAGTTTCATTTGCCTCATATACATGTGAAAGTTGAACAAGAAAGAATGCTGGAGAGTTGATGATCTAAAATTATAGTGTTAGAGAATAATATTAAAAAAGGACCAGTGACTGTAAGAAGAACTAATAAATCTGTCTAGGAAGAAGTGCAGCTAGAATGCTCCATCTCATTGGGGGTCTCAGTCTTTTTCGCTGACCTTCCATTTAACCAAAAATTATGTTCTTCTGCACGGACTGCTCTCTCCTTATAACGTGTCGGAAGTATGAAAGAATTCTCACCAGCATGGGGGGTGAGCAATAAAGAGGGTACCCCCAATATGATTGTTTGACACATTTACATCAACTATGGGCTCAGCTATTGCTATGTGCCTACAGATCATTTTGACTCATACAGACCCTGAATGGGGTTTCAATGTCTGTAAAAGCATTTCTATTTTTTATGAAAAAAATACAAATCAATATAAAAAATATTAATAATAATAATCAATGGGCTTTATATGTGGCCTAAAAAGAGAAATAAAAACACTCATGTAATTTTATTTTAATCCATTTCTAATTTTATTTTCTTCCGATAGTAGTAAAATTATACTCTAACATAATAACGATTTCCCACAAACTCTGAGGTAAAATACCACCTTGTTATTGTTGTTAAGTGTCATTGTGTTAGTTCCAATTCATAGTAATCCTGTATGTGGTTTTTAAGGAATGGCTGCTGGGTTTGAACTACTAACCTTGTGGTTCAAATTGATATTTAGGTCCAGTGCTTATTCTACAGCGCTATACTGGGACTGCAATACTGTTTTACAGGGTTTATAAAAGACAAAGAAAATATGATTTCAGATTAGTGCTCACAAAATCCATGAGAAATACAGAGTAATAGCCAATAATTCATAGTAGTACAATCATGTTAGATGAATTCATCTCTAATCTTTCTTGAAATGAAGATAGTTTGCATTTCCATGATACTTTACTGAGGTATGTATTTATAGCATTTTGTAGTTTTGAGTCCTATGTCATGTAAAATGTTGTTGTTATGGGCTTTAAAGTTGGTTCAGACTCATAGCAACCCTATACAGGTGGTGGTGATGTGCCATGAGTCAGTTCTGACTCATAATGCCCCTGTATAGGTTTTTAGAGGCTGTAAATCTTTACAAGAGTCCTGGTGTGGCACTGTGGGCTAATGCAGCAGACTGAAAAGTTGTTTGAACTGCAAGGTCAGTGATCCAAGCTCACCATCTGCTCCTTGGAAACCCTATGCAGGGTTGCTATGGTTCAGAAATGACTCGAAGGCACATTACAACAGTTCTTTACAGGAGCAGAAAGTGTCATCATTTCCCTGCAGAGTGGTAAATCTTTGAAGGAACACAAAGCTTCATCTCACCCACAGAGTGGCTGGTGGTCTTAAACCACTGACCTTGTGGTTTTCAGTCCAGTATTTATTCTGCAGACCCACAATATTTTACATGCCATGTATGTTGTTAAGCCTTTGAGTTGATTCTGTCACATAGCCCCCCTATGTAAGGTTTCTAAGGAGTGGCTGGTGAGTTTGAACTTCCAATCTAGCAGTTCAAACCAACTTTGAGGTCCAGTGCTTATTCTACAGTGCCACACCAGGACTCCAAAATACATATTTATGTAAAATACATATGATGTTGTTGTTAAGTGCTGTCGAGTTGATTCCAAATTCTAGCAACCCTGTGTAGGGCTTCCAAGGAGCAGCTAATGAATTTGAACCATCTGACTAAATCATTGACATATATAAATGATTTATTCTTTCTCTGAAATGAAAGAATATTTTGTTGAATTCCTGCCACTAGTAATTTTATCAAAGTATACCAAAATATTCAAAAATTACTTAAAATAGGTAATTTTATAATTCCATTTTATAATCATACCTGGTTAATTTGTGTATTTTTGATGTGCACATTATATTTTTTTATTTTAAACATTATAATGTAGCAACCACTATAAACTTTACAGCGTATTAATTAGATAATGTCTAGTTTTCATAATTACATGACCTTTTTGTATGGGAATGTATTTTTTATTTCTTCATATTGAACAAAATATCTCATATCACATAATTTATCTAGCCTTTATATACAGGCAAAGGCAGTTGGTAAAAAAATTGGTTAATTTAAGTTAACTAGTACAGTCCATCACAACATTTTTGAATGTTTGCTGGCCTAAAGAACTGAGTAATGCCACCAACAAATTTAAATATGAAAATTAAATATATATCAATGTAATACATAAAAAAATTAAGAGAATTAAGACAAGATACTTTAACACCAAGCAATTTTGTTGTTAAAATTATCTCTCATCAGTTAATAATCTAAATTACATTGATAATAACATATTTAGCTTTATTTCCATGATGTTGAAAAAACAGAATCCTAGCAAAAAAGGAAAAAAAACAAAAACAAAAACAACTGCTTGACTAAAAGCAGTTCTTAGTGGATAAGAAAGAGTACATTTATACAAGAAAGCAATATCTGGAGCCTGATGTTGTTGTTGTTAGGTGCCATCAAGTTCGTACCTACTCATAGTGACCCTATATGCAACAAAACAAAACACTGCCCGGTCCTGGGCCAAGCTCACAATTATTGACATACTTGAGCTTTGCCAATCCATCTCACTGGGGGTCTTCCTCTTTTTCTCTGACCCTCCACCTTACCAAATATGATATCCTTTCTCCTCCAGTGACTGATCCCTCCTGACAATATTTCCAAAGTAAGAGAGACGAAG
>NW_006408671.1:2252116-2275612 GCF_000296735.1 Chrysochloris asiatica
TTCTTCCATTTGCAATAGCATCTCTACACTGGAGAGAGCAAGTTTCAGAGTCTCTTATGACATCAATTTTGATCTTTTCTTCTTTCTTGTCTTTTTAATGACTCTTTGCTTCCTTCATGTATGATGTTCTGATGTCATCCCACAACTCTTCTGGTCTTGTCTTTAGTGTTTAATGTATCCAATCTGTTATTCAGATGATTTCTAAATTCAGGTGGGATATAGTCAAGGTCATATTTTGGCTCTTGTAGACTTGTTTTCATTTTCTTCCGTTTTAATTTGCATATGAATAATTGATGCTCTGTTTCACAATCTTCCCTGGCGTTGTTTTGACTAATGATAAAGAGCTTTTCCATCATCTCTCTGCAGATGTAGTCAGTTTGATTTCTGTGTTTTCCAACTGGTGAGGTACATGTGTGTAATCGTCTCTTATGCTGCCTATAGAAGATATTGGAAATGAACAAATTATTGATTTTGCAGAATTCTATCACGTGATCTCCAGCATAATTTCTATTTCCAAGGTCATATTTTACAACTACTAATCCTTGTTCCCAATCTTTGCATGTCAATCTGGTATGCTATTTGATGGATTAAACAATAAAGAACCAAGCAGTTTAGGAGAGATAAATAGACCTTGGAGTCTAAGAAAAAAGATAGATAGTGCTTTAACAATTCAAAACAAGAAACAAAAAGGTATAGTTTAGAAGCAATCATCATAAAGTCAGTAAATTAAAGTGAAAGATAAAGACAAGTTTGCTAAGAAAAGAATAATGAAGAACCATAGGAAGTTGATATTCTGCAATAAGAAACATTGAAAAACAACTTCAAAAATTATCAGCAGAGCCAACACCCCTAGAAGAACAACAACAATAACAAGAAAACGTTTTACATACTGTGATTCTATATTTTAATTACCTCTCTGGAAACCTATGAAAACATACATCCAATTTATAATTAATAAGCATACTATAAGCTAATCTATAAAAGTAGCTACACATTCCTATTTTCTTCTTAAAATTCAACAATTTAAGAAAAGTATGCATATAACACATTATTAATATATCTTAGAAAAATCTAAAGTGCCCCAAATTAAATATGCCAAGTGAATCAAATATGTTGCTGTTACCTCATGAAAGTGAGTGGCCCCTTCCCAACAATCATATATAAATGCTTAGGATGATATCATATATGTACCAACAGAGTATAAAACATTTTATTTACTTATACAATGATGTTTTCTAGATAAATTAGGGCAACCTTCCATGCCAGTCCAAATATGGCTTGAAAGACAAATAAGGTGTGATTGACTTTGAAATTTTATTGAACTTTGAGGTAAGGATGGTTCTTGCTTGTTTGAACAGTGCTGAAGGAGAGAGCTCATAGGTTTTCTTATTGGCATAGAAAGAAGTTGGAGTGGGGCTCAAAATATGTCAGCAGTCAGACATTGAAAATGGAGCCAGCCTTTTAAGTACATACAGGTGTTGTTGTTATGTGCCGTGGGGTGGATTCCAACTCATAGCGACCCTGTACAGGGTTTCTGAGGCTGTAAATCTTTAAGGGAGCAGAAAGCCTCATCTTTCTCCCACGTAACATCTGGTAGTTCTAACTGCTGACCTTGGGATTAGCAGCCCGATTCATAACCACTATGTACATTTTAAATATACCAGTTGCCATTAAGGATGACTTTCGGAAACTCCCTATGTGGGTTGAACTGTCAACTTTTTTTATTGGTGGAATGATTAATCCTTTGTGCCACCAAGGACTGTTATTAAGATTCATAGTTAGCTGCTTCTCTTTACTCTATTTTACGTTTATCTGAGGACAGTTATTTAATTTTTAATTGAGTCTTTGAGGACACTTTCCAAAGAAAGTTAAGTTACTCTGACAATTTCCCCCAAATTTTTTCAGTGGGAATACTTATATTTATGCAAATTGTCTTTAATTGTTTATTCTTTGTTCCACTTCCAGTACTCTAGTTTCCTTTCCTCTTTATCTTCTCATCTTTGTTTTTGAGTGCCTATTGGTCACATGCTTCTGGTTCTTAAGTACAGCACCAGTCCTACTAGTAATATCCTTTATTTTTTATGCCATTTAGCTATTTTTCTAAATGGTGATCTCAGAGGATTTGTTAATGTTGTTGTTAAGTGCCGTCGATTGGGTTCTAAACCATAGGGACATCCTATGGGTAGAAGGTATCCAAGGAGTGGCCAATGAGCTCAAACCACCAACCTTGCAGTTCAAACCAACCATGCAGTCTAGTGCATTAGACCATAGTACTACACCAGGACTCCATCTCAGAGGATAGGCTCCGTTTTTAAGTTTAAAGAG
The DNA here is from genome assembly GCF_000296735.1 of Chrysochloris asiatica. Lineage (NCBI taxonomy): Eukaryota > Metazoa > Chordata > Mammalia > Afrosoricida > Chrysochloridae > Chrysochloris > Chrysochloris asiatica. The sequence goes on from NW_006408671.1 coordinate 2,254,442, forward strand.
TGTTTCATGACAATAGTCTCAATGGGTCTGATACTTTCCATTGTTCCAGTTTGTCAGGCTTTTCTTTTTTAATTAGAATTTGAATTCTGCTATGTATTTTTTTCTAGTATTATCCAGGACCATCTACATGAATTGTAAATTTGGTCATAACTGTAACTGAGAACAATTCTTTTTTGTTTGAAACTCTAAAAGGCCACCTGTCTGCTTGCTGAAAGATGGAATAAAGAGGAACCCTTAGTTGTTTATTTTCAATTTTATATACATTTGAAATGGTTATGTTATACTTAGATAGAAATACCTATGTGTATTGGTGAACTCAGATGTGCCATTGAAACTCTCACTTGGAGGTAGTTTCTGTGTCTGGATCCCTGGCTAAATTTACCTTATATATCTAACTTTGATTTCTGTTGCTTGAAAATGTTGTGTTCAAAAGCTTTCATGTTCCTCTCTATTTACATATTGCCAACTACTTTATTCTTCCTCAAACTTTATTTTCAGTGCAAAATCTTCATGAAATCAAAACCAATTACTTGGTTCACTTCCCTACCTATCTCTACTTTGAGTTGTTCATCCATGCCAAGCCTTCACTTATTTTAAACAGTTTCTTAGTTATTCTGCCTACAAGAAAGATTATTAGTTTTTTTTTTTTTTTTTTCTCTGTTGCTCTCACCTAACTGACACTTAAATGTCCTACTGAAAACATTTAAAAGGATTATGAGCCACTGAAATTAAGTTGATTCCTACTTGTAAAGATCACTAAAGTGCAGAGTAAAAGGGTTCCATTGAGTTTCCAAAGCTATAATGTTCATGGAAAATAATTGCTGTATCTCTCTCTTTCTTATACACCTAATGGTGATCCAACCACTGATCTTTTTGATTAGCAGCTGAGTGCTTAATCACTATGTCACCAGGATTCCTTAGTTAGATCAAATACAAGGAGTGAACTGGCCTAAAAACATTTTCAAAATATTCATTTCAAGACAGTAAAGTGAGAGAAAACGCATACACAGATTAAGGAAAGGCAGAAAAAAAAAACTAAAACCTCCATTGTTCTGCATCACTGCTAGAAGATGGTGAAAAAAATCTAACGTCTCAAGGGACTATTTATTACTGGTCCTATGAGGCCTCTCTTGGCTACAACATATCCAGTATAGTAATTCAAAATATTGTGGTACCAAGTTTTATTGCTTTGAGATACATTTTGGTGTATATTATTCTATATTCAACTTCTTAGTGTTTTAGGAGTACAATGAATTATTTTAAATAATAACAATTATAAAAAATCAAAATCAAAATTGCTAATAGTTTAATTGTCTAAAGATAAAAATATAGATTTTTTTTCATAGCTATCTCTATCCTTTAATAACAAACATATAAACATCACTGTGGCCCTGTGGGTTAATGCACTGGACTGCAAAGTCGGTTTGAACTACAAGGTCGGAGGTTCAAGCTTACCAGCTGCTCCTTCGAAACTCTATATAGTGTCGCTGTGGGTGGGAACCAACTCGACAGCACTTAACAACAACAACAACAGTAACATACTGAATAAGGGAGTCCTGGTGTGGCTCTGGGGGCTAATGCCCAGGACTGGAAAGTCAGTTTGAACATTAAGGTTGGCAGTTCAAGCTTACCAACAGCTCTTTGGAAATCCATTCAGTGTTGCTATGAGTCAGAACTGACTCGTCAGCACTTAACAAAAACAACAATATAGAATAAGCCAATATAGAATACAAGGAGTCCTGGTATAGTGCTGTGGGTTAATGCGCTGGACTGCAAAGTCCGTTTGAACCGCAAGGTCGGCGAGTCAATCTCTCCAGCTGCTCCTTGGAAATCTTATACAGGGTCGCTATGGGTCGGAACCGACTCGACAGCACTTAACAACAACAACAATCAGATAAGTCATGTACGTGTACATATGATACTACATATCTTTGAAAATAATTACATGCTGGAATTTCATTGCCATAAATTTTTTATTACGGTCAAGCCATTTATATGTTCTATAGATTTAGATCCAAGCCGTCAATTTTTCAGACTTGCATCTAATTGCATTGCATATTTAAATATCTAGAAATACATAATTTCATTTCATGTATATTGGTTGTTAAGAACAAATAGGTTGGGAAACTACTAAAACTTGAAGAGCAAGTGTCTTTCTTAATTAAAAGGCTTGTGATTTCTCAGGAGATACATGACAGTGTGAGTCCTTGCATAGAAGAGTGCTAATTATCCCTTTACATTTCCTGAGTGTTGCCCTGACTAACATTAGATTGGTTGAGTGCAGATTAAGATGTTTCTAACATGATTCAATATTTCAATTTTATAAACATTTTTTGGTACACACTATATTATTTAAGAATGCAAGAAGTTAAAATTTTCTTATTTTTCTCTTTTTATACTCAAAAAGCTGGTCTAAGTTCATGACTTTACTTTCACTAAAACCCCATTCTATATAAACTGGAGCATGAAAAATACTCTTAAATTTATTTAAGAAGCACATAAAAATTATTGCAGTGTTTGTTTAAAAGTCATAGAGGGGACTCTGAAATATAATTTATCCCTCTTATTTTACATAGATCATGACTTTATACAACTTGTTTCAACAAAGTATGTTTGGATTTCAGTGTTGGCAGATGCCCCCACTCAGATGGTTGTGTTACCCAAGTGTAAAATCCTCAGTCTGTGCAAAATTAGAAAACACATTATGACATATCTTACTGCCCAGGATTAATCTAAAGATGCCAACATATTATTAGCAGGGAATGATTCATGGTAGCAACTTCAAAAGTCCAATTGTCAGGGCAAGTACCTGCATCTGCTCACTTGATGCAGTGATTCCTACCTCTCCAATTAGTTTTAGAAACTTGACCAAGTTCCATCTTACACACTGAAAAATTTCTCCAGCCTCTATCTTTAGCCTCAAACAATTCTCAAAATGACACAGGCCCACAGATTTAGCCAAAAGTATTCTAAATGGGTATTTTACTTTTCATATAAGATCTAAGAAGGGTGAGAGCTTTGATGAGGAAAAAGCAAAGTTAGAAAATGCCACCATTTCTTTCTGTGGCTTCCATTGTTTCATGATTGCTTTCTGTTATACATGGCAAAAATCTTAAAATGAAACAACAGGAAATACAAGTATGACTATAGTTACTAACAGCTTGAACACCTTTGCTCTGCACCTATGTCTATATACAAAAAAATAATTGAATGAAGTTAGGATGAGCCATAGGAGAACCTAGATATGATTGCAGTTATAATTCCTGTCTAATTTCACAAGGACTGCATTCCTTTAGAACTCAATAGCCATCTTCCATATGATGATATGGACTACCCAATGTTCTTTGAGTAGAGAAAATTGGCTTTCATGAATGTGGCATTTACATTTGCATCTACATTTCGTTTCATTGTAGAGGAGAAATACTTAAATGTTTAGCTTCTTGTTTAAGTGGAAGTTATGTGAGTAAAAGACCCTGGGAAGAGCAAATGGTTAATACTCTGCTATAAACCAAGAAGTTGGAAGCTTAACTCCACCAGAAGTACCTCAAAAGAATGTCCCAGTTATCTACTCTCAAAAAAAAAAAAATATTATCCACTGAAAAGCCTATGGAGTTCAGTGCTCTTCTTACAATACATGGAGTCACCATGGGTCAGAAACAACTCCACAGCAACTAGTATAGTTTATGTGAAAAAAACTGATTTGTCATCAATTTATTTTCAAATCATTACCACTAAGAAACTTTCATTATATATCTTTTCTTAAAGAGTAGGAAAGTCTTATATAGTGATAAAGTGATTTTTTAATATGTATGATTTGTTAGTAATAGAACCAACTCTGCTAGCCAAGTTTCCTGATGTGAACTCTATTCTTTTTATTTTTAGTACATCATGCATCTTATAAGTAAGAGAATGTCTACTTTGTATATATAAATAATAGTTAAACAACTGCTACTTCAATGCATTTAAAAATAAGGTTATTTATGCTGCATGATGTAAAAAGCATGCATTGCATACATCTTACTGAAGGTATTGCTAATATTCTTCAGTCTGTAATTTTTGTGATTCACTGTGCTCTAAATTATTTAAAACTTTACTGTCACATGCATACATATAATGTTAATAAAAATTAACATTGATAGCAATGCTAAATACGTTTCTAATTAATTCAATTTTTTTTTTTTTTAAGAGAAAATAAAGTAACACTAAAAGCTACAGTAAAACCTACCTGATGTTTCCCACTCAGTTTAGGAGCGGTGTCATATCAACACCTCAGCTCCCCAAAAAAACCAACTTATTCAATATATTTGAAATGATGTTTTAATTACATTTTTTTTTTCAGCTTCTTTAATACCTGTCAATTAGGGTGGAAATTAAGGAACAAAAAATGTTGCTCACTGGGCCTAATCATAACAGTTACCAATTGATTCGCTTTCAAATTCAGGAGAAACATGTTTGCAATAAATGAATTTTAATTCTGTTTTAAATTTTTGTTTTCTCTTTAAATATTGTTTAAATTGTTTGCTTTAGCAGAGTTACAGGCCCTTCAAGAGAACTAGTTCTGACTCAGGACTTTGTAACTTAAAACAAGTTCTTCTGAAGCAAACTAAGAAAAAGAACAACCTCTCATTGCTAATGAAACAATTGAATTCAAATTTCAGTTCTCAATAGGATTAGCTAGAAAAGATCAAAAGGAAGGGGAGAAGCTTGGGTTAAGTTACTAAAGTTGCTGTGAAATTTTTTTCAGACTGGCAGGAAAAACAAAAACAGAAAATAACATGAGATTTTATACATAGCGCTATTCTCTAATTCCTCCCACTTTTTTGTTTTAATTAATTGCTCTTTGGTAGAAAATGATCAGAGAGGAAACAAACCTTCACATGAGATAGCAGGAAACTTCTTTGCATCAGAAGAGATTAAAACAAATGTCTCATATTAAAAAATAAAAAAGTTGCTATTGAAAATTTTCTATCTTAATTATCTATTGCTGTTAAATGCAGTGGACTTGGTTCTGACTATTGCGACCCTGTATAGGGTTTTGAGGACAGTTGGTGGGTTTGAATTGTCTACCTTTTGATTAACAGTCCAGTGCTTATCCACTCCAGCTTTCATAAAAAGCTGCACAGCAAACAACCAAAACATAATAGGCTAAAGTAATACAAATTTCTTATTTCTTGCAATTCTGTGTACTGAATGCACTCTTGCTGTTATTGTCTGGGCTCATGGATGTGGCTGTGTTTAGCCAGTGGTGGGTTGTTTGGAAATTGATTGAGCAGAGAACCAGAGGTAACGTTTTCCCTGTTTCTTGAACAAGGGAACCAGCACCGGTTGCCTTTCAGTTAACTTTACCTCATGACGACCTCATGTGGTCAGAGTAGAAATTTACTCCACAGAGTTTTCATTGGCTGACTTTTTGCAGTGTATCACCAGTCCTTCTTTCTAAGGCATCTCTAAGTGAACTTTAATCTATAACCTTTCAGTTTGCACTCAAGCTTGTTAATTATCTGCACCACTCAGACTCTTCTTGAACAAAAATTTCATTTTGCTCTCCAATATATATGTAATGGAATAAACAGGGAGATAAGTTAGCTAAGAAGAGACTCTAGGTTTGAAGAGATGGTGACTCTAAAAATAAGGATAGCTGTAAAAGTGATGGAAAGTCATTTGAACTTTGAATATATTTTGACTGTAGAATCAAGAATGTGTTCTGATGAATATTTTTTTAGATTGTGATTGGAAGCTTCTGTGTCAGGTTTTAACATTATCCATATATACTTTTATCTTCAAGCTAAATTTTCAACCCAGAGATTCAAAAAAAAAAAAAAAAATTTAGTAACACAGCCAAAGTTGAGTTAATTCTTAATAACAAACTATTGATACCAAAGTCTTAAACTGGAGACAATCATGTAAAATACAAAAATGAAGGGACCAAGATACATTCCAAGGAAGTAAAAGTTTGGCATACAACTGTTTGTTCATGGGAAGAATGTGTCAAGTTATAAACCACTTGCTCCTAGGAGCAATGTGGACTGTTACCTTCATAAGGAAACCACCTGTCATTTCTCATCTGGGAGAGCGGTAACTCACTCCCTCCCAGTCAAGTAGCCCAACTTTTTTATTTCAAGGACTTCAAGTTGAAGTTCATCAATCTATAATCAGTCATTAACCATCATTAACTGGCTACCTTTCTTTTGTTAAGCAAGGTGCTCTGGTTGTCTGATTGTTGTTGCTGTTGTTAAGTGCCTTTGAGTTGGTTCCAATTCACAGCAATTAGTAGCTGGTGGGTTTGAATCACCAACTTTGTGGTTAGTACTCCAACACTTATCATGCAAAACTGCACCTAGATTCCCCTCATGAAACTGCAGACAGAGTCACTATGAATGGAAACCGACTCCACAATACAAAACCACCACCACTACCTCAACTTAAACATTGATTTGTATTTTTATTTCATGTTCTCTAGCATGAAATGTATTAACCAACTGCCATGGAGTCCGTTCCAACTAATAGCAACCATGCAGGGCAGAGTAGATTTGCTCCATAGATTATCCAAGCTGTAAATCCTCTTGAGCAGAAAACCTCATCTCTCTCTCTCTCATGGAATGGCTAGTGGGTTTGAACCACTGACCTTGTACTTAGCAGTCCAATGCTTAACCCACTTCACTTCACCACCAGGTCACCTTGAGATATATTATTTTTCATTAAAACCCCTAACAGAATATGAGCTATTCTTCTTTGACAAAACTCAAATTTAGTTGTGTTGTGAAACTTATTCAATGCTCCATACATTAAACCTTAATCAAGGAGCTCTGATAGTTTAAATGGTTGCAAGCTGGGATGCTAAAGTCAGAAGTTCAAAATTATCAATTGCTTCATGGCAGAAAAATGAGTCTTTCTGCTCCTATAAAGATTTATAGCCTCAGAAACCCTATATAGCATCTCTATGAGACTCCTTGGCAAATAATCAATACCACCACCATACCTTAATCACTTCATCCATAGTTTCTAATGTAATATTTTGTTGTAAGATCAAGTTATTTATTTGGCATACATAATAAGTAAAATACAAAAATTATTATTCATTTGACCCTGTATTATATGACAGTACGAGTATGTGTTCACCAAATTACAAACACATGAGTGACTTTAAGGTTGTTTTCTACTAATAATCATTTCCTCTTCTGTGTGCTGTATCTAAATAAAAATAGCTTTTATTTCTCACAAATCTGTTTGCATTTATTTTATCCATGCGTTTTTCTAGAGGGAAGGAAAATCAATCATTGTTCATTATATTTTATTTATTTAGTACTGACCTTGTTATTCTAAAAATATGGAATATGATTTTCTGTAGTTCCCAGAAATTATTAATTTTCCAGTTTTAGTTCCTTGATTAGAGTAGCCTGTTATGTCAAAACATACATAACTTTCTTTGAATATTTAGTAAATAAATATGTAGTTCCACCTTTATTAGATTTGGAATCTCTTGAAGATTGAAGTGTTAAAGATTTCATTTTTCTTGTATCCAAAATCAATACTCTTGGAAGCAGTAGTCAAGAAATCAAATGATATATTACATGAAGCATATTTGCTGCAAAAGACCTATTTAAAGTGTTCAAGAGCAAAGTTAACAGTTTGAGGATGAAGTTGCACCTGACCCAAGTCATGGTATTCCCAATAATCTCATATGTATGTGAAAGTTGGATAAAGAATAAGAAATACCTTAGAAGAATTCATGCATTTGAATTAATGGTGTTGATGAAGACTATTGGAAGTCCCATAGACTGCCAGAAGAACTAACAAATCTGTGTTGGAAGAAGTGCAGTTTGAATGCTCCTTAGAAGAGAGGTCGATAAGACGATCTCTTATCCTTTGGACAGATTATCAGGAGGGACCAGTCCCTGAAAAAGGAAATCATGCTTGGACAGTTTGCTTAGTTGTATGCTGTCAAGTTAGTTCCAACTCAGAGTGACACTGTATAGTGTTTCTGAGCCTATAAATCTTTACAGGAACAGGAAACTTCGTATTTCTGCTATGCAGCTCCTGGTGGACTCAACTAATGTCCTTGCATTTAGCAGCCCAATCCATAACCCATTATGTCACCAGGTGGAGGGACAGACAACTAGAGGAAGACCCCCAACAAGATGGGTTCACACAGTGGTAGCAACAATGGGCTCACACATGACAAATGTCAGGATGGTGCAGGATCAGGCAGCATTTACTTATATTGTTCTTAGGGTCACTATAAGTGGGGACCGACTTCACAGAACTTAACAAATATCTGAAGTTCCCTCTTGCTGTATTTTTTTTTTTTTTCAATTGTAAATGACCTACATACATATGTGGATGAAAGTTTCTTCCTTCTTTTGAAACTTTAGACATCAACAAATGTTAAAGAGGAGGCTTTGGATGGTACTTTCAATTATTACACATTTAGGAATAACCACCTCTACCACAAAAACAAAACAAAGAAAAATGTTTAGAAATATGTTTTTACATTATTCCCACTGCCACAGAGTCAATTCTGACACGTATTGACCATAGAGAGGGTTTCAGAGACTGTAAATCTTTACTGGAGCAAACAGACTTCTCTTTATCCAGTGGAAAAGTTGTTGGGTTTGAACTGACAATCTTGTGTGTGGCCGCCCAACACTTAACCCACAGAGCTAAAATGTCATAGTACTGTTTTAGGATAAGCACTGAGCTGCTAACCATAAGACCAAGAGTTCAAACTCAGTAGCTGTTTCACAGAAGAAAGATAAGACAACTCAAAACCCACTCAGTGGCATTGGGTTTAATTTTATTTAATTATTAAATGTCATCCTACAGAAGACATCTTACCGAATAAGAGGAAATTCATATCAGTTTTAAACCAAGAGGTCGAATTGTTAGGCAGATAATAAGTAGTAGGTAAATAAAAACATTTCCTATTATACTAACTAGGATCAAGTGATATCACTATTGACAAATGAATTTTAATTATTATTACTGAAATGAAATATTTCATTTCATGTAAACATACAAAATTTAATTCTAGTTTGATTTAATTCTCAAATTCTTGAGATCTAGCAGAGTACTGTTGCAGCTAAAGAAAAAGAGAGAATGTTTAGCTGTTTTGGAAGGGTGCTTCAGAAACCATTATATGAGCCACTGTGGTAGCTCAATGACATTATAATCTAGTCTAAAAACAGAATGAAGAAAGTCATGGCTTCATCAGACCTGGAGAGGAATCTCTAGAGCAGTAAACCAGAGCAGTCTAACTGGAAATTGGGTGGTAAAAGTTACCATGTCATTGGAAAAGGCTTAAATGGATTTGAAAGAAAAATAATGGAGTTATGGTGCAAAGAAAATGAAATTTATGACCATAATTATTGTATAGTGCTTGTATTATTTCTGTAAACATTTTAATATAATCTGGGAATAAGTTTGAAACATGATAATTCTTTATTTATTTAGAAACCTCAAAGTGTTTTATCTCATTATCTATAAAAACTTTCAAAACTCATTTTCATGCAAAATCTCACAAAAGCAACAAACGAAGCTCATTTGGACAGGTCTATATCAATCTTAAACATCACTCTCTCCACATGGCTCAATAGCCTGGTATATAGAAAATGGTTTTTGTTGTTAAGTGCTGTGAGTCGGTTCTGACTCATGGCGATCCTGTGTAGGGTTTGCGAGAGCAGCTTGTGGTTTAAACCACAGACCTTGAGGTTTGCAATACTAAACAATGTTTTTCAAATGAACCCTTGAATATCAATTTAAAGGAGTAGGTTCCTGAGTGTCGGGGTAGGTAGACAAGATGGAATACAATTAATTTAGAATGGTAATAAGAGGATGACCTGGACAAATTTGAAGGCAAAGACATAGCCTTAATACATTTATAATGGAACTTAAAATTATTAAATTAAAGCATACATTAAAAACTACATGGAATATACACATGGAGTTTAGAAAATGGTTATAGAGAAACACACATGTTAACCACTATTAAGGCATACTGACATTTTTTCAAGGTTGTTCGTAATATTAAATTTATAACAAGTATCCATTAAAATGGTAAGAGTATATCAAATGATACATTTCTGGTACACTAAGAGATAAAACGACACAGTAGATTGACATGACAAATGTCTTAAATGAATACATTTGTGTCAATTAAGATCACGACACTTTACACTGAAACTACTTTCTAATGTGGATTTCTGTTAAGAAGACAAAATTTATTAGATAAGCAATTTTGCTAAAAGTATACGTATATATATAATTTATTCCACTTTAACATTTTGAATATGTGAAAATTCAAATGACAAAAAATACAAGTACTGGAAATTTGTCTCAGTTTTGGATAAACCAGGAACGTGTTAATTTAAAATATCAAGACTTCTATATTAAAATTCTAATAGCAGAGTGAATTACAAGTTGAACTTATCAGGGCAAAGTCAGCGGCTTAAATCTCCCAGCCACTCCCCAGGAGAAGAGGTTTTCTGCTCCCATAAAGATTTACAATCTTAGAAACTGTATACAAGTTGGCCATGAATTAGAACCTACTAAATGGCACATAATCACTGCACAATACTGGCAGAAGTTAAGTGCACTTACATTCCTTAGAGTATACTGTAGTGAAAAAATATTTATTGATATACCTTAAAAATGTCTTACACATAAAATATTTAAAAAAACTAAAATGATTTAAACATTTTAAAAATAGTAAAAAAATAAATGTTATCTAAAAATATTTTCACAAAAGATCATTAGCAAAGCACATCTTAAAGATATCAAGGAGTACTGTTAAAAGACTTTAAGATGCAGACATTTAGCTTGATATATAAAATATATGTCATAGTATCATGATACATATAATATATATGCAATTTATAATGTATGTGCATAAATGCAATTCACCTAAATATTTAAACTGTAATATATATACAGTGAATTGATTTTATTTAATTCATAATTGTTAAATAAAGAGAACTGTTTTGCTGTTTTATCAGTAATAATGAGTAAATTGAACCAGGTTTCTATTCTTTTCTGAAATATGTCTTAGATGTGGCACTGTGGGTTAATGCACTGTACTACAAGGTTGCTTGAATTGCAAGGTTGATGGTTCAAGCTCCTTGGAAACCCTTGTGATTCAGAACTGACTTGATGGTAGTTAAGAACAACAACTATATCTTTATGGTGTTTTTAATATCTTTGAGATGTTCCTCCCAAACCATACAACTGAATTGGGAAAAAGTAAATTCTGAAATTGTAGGATGTTTGTGCTGATGAAAGTCAGTTTTGCAGCTTACTTATTTTGCTGCTGTCATTAGTACTGTAAATGAGGGATATATCAAATAATTAAAGAATGAGTGCTATAATCCTCAAAGCAACAACAGAAATTACATATACATAATCCCCCCTCCATCCATGAGTCAAATGGAAAACATGGCACATTTGGCAAGAGATAGCATATTTAATGAGGATGTAGCTAGTGTAAAGAAACTCCCTCAATAAACTTCAGTGTTAGGACTCCCTCTCTTCAGGGAATAGTGAGGTGGCAAGTCCCCTTAGCAACTTGACACGTGTAGTTTTTGCAAGGATTCCCCATGACTCCTGGGACCATTTGTGAAAAACACTCACTCACTGGGGAAGACCTGGAGGCATCAGTAGCAAATATCAAAGATAAAAAAATAAAAATGAAAAATTGAAGTTGTTTTCTACCACCAATCCTCAAGGAAAAAAAAATAGTTGCTTGTTTCCTAGTCTTTCTTTGACCACATTTAAAGTCTCTGATTCATTGCTAATAGTACATAATAATTCCCAAATCCAGCAATCATACTGAATGTTCCTTGACTTCAGTTTGATGTATATGGTGAAGTCAACTTGAGAGTTTCTACAAATATTAATGTAACCATAGGGACTTCTGAAAGCACATGAAAATTTTGTTTCTACATTATATAAAAGATCACCTGCACACTGTGCATAGTTTAAGGAAACATACTATATAAGAGTCACAGTGTGGTTATGTCCCATATATTTCATTTCTGCCTTTCTGCTGTTATGAAAAGTGTCTCTTGCTGGAAATCTGTTATAGTGTAGCATAACTGTGAAAGCAAAGGAGCACTAAGATCCATTTATTCCTACACCATTCAAGTGGAACCATCATAAGAAAGCTCAAGGTACTAACCTCACATACCTCTCATGCAGTAGAAATGATAAATGTACCATAAAGCTTTCTTCTCATGTTTCCAGCATTCTGTGGTTTGATTCTATCTATCTATCTATCTATCTATCTATCTATCTATCTATCTATCTATCTATCTATCTATCTATCTATCTAGAGAGTTGTAGGACCCATATTTTAAGATTGCTGACAAGATGTCTTGTATGGTACTTTTATATTTTATGACTTATGGAACTATACTTTTAAATTTGTTCAGCATATCAACATATTAAGTGAATTACTTTTCATTATATTTTACTGAGCTATGCATAATTTTAGAATAGTTTAGTGTATACAGATATGAAAACTGTTCTGGCTTTAAATCTGCACTCACTAGACCTAAAACAAAACAATTAAAATTAAATTATTCCCCCAGTGCCTTAAAACTAAGGAGATGATTAAAAATAGCTGTTTGTGAGGCAAGTTAATATGGGGAAATCTGTTTACTGCACTCTGAGAACCTCCAAGGAATTATTGCATGTTGTGTGCCTGAAGTGATATATTTCAGGGACTCATTTCAGTCCCTTTAGTTTAGATTGATAAACAAAAACTGTCATAAAAAGAGGTTAAAGAAATGTAGATACCCAGATGTACTTAGGGTTAGCACATAGACAATTACATTAGTTTTTCATATTTATCTTGTGTTTTTTATGGTGTATTTAATATATACTATATAAAAGCACTATGACCATTAATGATGTAACTAGGAAATCTATTCATATGCTATTAGGCATTCTTGTGAAGAATAAAGCCAAGAACCCCTGGTGGAACAGTTCTCCTCTGTTACAAGGGATCAATATGAGTCAGATTTGCTCAATGGCACACAACAACAGTAACAATATATTCACACATAAATAGAAATTTGTGTGTGTGGATTGTTTGTTGTTGTTACATGCCATTGAGTCTGTACCAACTCATAGTGACCCTATGCACAACAGAACAAAACACTGCCTGGTCCTGGGCCAACATCATAAATGCTGCTACTTTGCCAATCCATCTTGCTGGGGGTCTTCCTCTTTTTCTCTGACCTTCCACCTTACCAAACATGATATCCTTCTCCACCGACTGATCTCTCCTGACAATATATCCGAAGTATGAGAGACAAAGGTTGGCCTTCCTGGACTCCAAGAAGCACTCTGGCTGCACTTCTTCCAACACAGATCTATTTGGTGTTTTGGCAGCCCATGGTACTTTCAATATTCTCCTCCAACACCATAACTCAAATGCATCAATTCTTCCATGGTCTTCCTTATTCATTGTCCAGCTTTCGCATGCATATGTGTGTGGATGTAACCTGTTAAACCTTTCATAGCTAGTGGACTCAGTATCCAATATAGGATATGTGTATCCTTGGGGATGCTATTAACTAGGGAAAAAAAAGAAAATAACTTTTAATATAAAATTATTTTTAATTTAGAAATATACAGATTAACTACAGAATGTATGTGGAGTGAATATAATAGGTTTCTAGAAATTTAACACACATTCACTATGGCACAATACTGCAAACACAAGTTGTTAATTTGTTAAGTGCTGCCGAGTCGTTTCTGACTCATAATGACCCCGTATATAGTTTGAACTGCCGACCTTGAGATTCAAACTGACCTTGAGGTCCAGTGCTTATCCTATGATGCCACAAGTACACAATGAAAGAAAATACAACTGAATCTTATTCTACTCCCAAGGATTCAAACTAAGGTCATTATAAATTATATTAAGAAGAAAAAAAAAAAATTGGTGAATGACATGCCTTGTAAGAACTCAGGCAAAATCATGTTTGGATTTTTATTTTAAATGTGAATTTATATCCATTTCAATTAAGAATAAAACTTATCTTAAGTATATTTTGTATATTTCACATTCATGAAAAACAATTTTCCAAATTTATTGATCATCTCCTTGATGACAAGTGTCTCTCATTGTGTCTGTTGTTGTTTTTAGGTGTTGTCCAGTTTATTGTGACTTATAAAAGCCCAATGGAAAACAGAAGAAAACACTGCCTGGTCAGGAACCATCTTCATAAGGTTTGTTATGTTTGAACGTGTTGTTGTCACCACTGTGTCAAAACTTTGGATTTTCAAAAAAAAAAAAAAAGCCAACTTTGGATTTTCCACTGACTCTCCAAATTCACCAGCCACTCCTTGGAAACCCTATATATAGTAGCTATGGTTAGGAACTGATTAGACAGCACTTAATAATAACAACTCCACTTTAACAATCATAATGTCCTTCTCCAGGGACTGGTCCCTCCTGACAACATATCCACAATATTAAAGATGACTTCTCACAATCTGTACTTCTAAGGAACACTCCGGCTGTACTTCTTTCAAGACAGATTCGTGTATTCTTCTGGCATTCCTTAGTATTTTGAATATTCTTCTCCAAAACACTACTGCAACTGTATCAATTTTTCTCTGGCCTTTCTTATTCATTGGACATAAGGTGATACCATGATTTGGGTCAAGTGCACCTTAGTCCTCAAACTGACATATTTGCTCATTAACTTTTGCAAGAGGTCTTTTGAAGCAGATGTGCTTAATGAGATATATCTTTCGGTTTCTTAACTGTTGCTTACCTGATTGTAGACTGTGGATCCAAGCAAAATGAAGTCTGACAATTTCAGTCTTTTCTTCATTTATCACCTTTCTTTGGAAAGAGGCACAAATATATATTTCTTCCAATCACTTGGCCAGGTAGTTGTCTTCCAAATTCCTTGGCATAGACAAGTGAGCACCTGGAGTGCTTCATCCGTTTATTGAAACATTTAAATTTGTATTCCTTCAATTCCTAAAGCCTATTTTTGTGAGTAAATTTAGTATGTCTTGAACAACTTCTGTCAGCCTTCCTTGATCTTATGGTGCCTACAGAAATGACTAAAAATCAACCAATTCTTTCTGGTACAGTGTAATCCTTCCAACTTTGCTTGATGCTTTCTGTGTCATTCAAAGTTTTGCTCATAGAAATATTCAATGATTCTAATTAACACATCCACATGAAGTTATTCGCAAGATAAACTTTACGTTTTTTTAAACAAAAGAAAGACAGCAACTACTTTTAGGAAAGACTCGTATTTCTTCCTACTTTTCTGAAGAAAGTATTTGAACTTTCTTTAATTGACATTATAATTTATTGCCAAAGACAGAAAAATTCATCACATTAAAAAAAACTAATATGCACATGTGTTATAAAAGTTTGAAGACATAATTTTTAAGCTATTTAATTTATTTAAAATCAATAGCTTGAAGAATTTAGAATTCTTTCTTAGTTTGCAATAAGAAGCAATTTAACTTGTCAGAAAAGATAGAAATTGAAAGACTTAATTACACTAAGCAAATGCTTAAGATTAAAAGAAGAGAATCTTGTTTAAACAAGTTCAGACCACAATGTGCTTTTCATATTTGGACTTACATGTCTTTGTGAGATAGAGGCAAATATGAATCAATATTGAAATCATTTCCATATATCATATGTGATTCCCTGAATAATAAATTCTAAAATTAAGAGCAAATTATTCTTACTAATGTTAATATGTTTATTCTTCTAAGAGACTTAAGAAACCTTATTTAAATAAAATGAAGTTTGTTGTATTATCATTATTATAATTTAATAGATGAAGAAATTAAGGAAAATAGAGTGCAGTAATTTAGGATGGTCACATAGAAAGTAAATGACAAAGTGGCATTCTAACTCTAGTAGTATGGCTGAGGACCTCTGTTCTTAATCATGATACTTTTCTGTTTTTTTCTAGAATAATACTTTCAGTTAGAAAATTAGAGGTAAGTAAATTGTAGATAGATAGATAGATAGATAGATAGATAGATAGATAGATAGATAGATAGACAGATAGACAAACAGTTGAGAGGTAGGTCCATTATAGATAGGTAGGTAGATGATAGATAGATAGATAGATAGATAGATAGATAGATAGATAGATAGATAGATAGATAGATAGATAGATAGACAGTTGATTCTCTGGTGTGGTGCTTTAGGATAAGCACCGGACTGCTAATATTTTTTTATAATGAACCTTATGACATTATTCTAAAACATTATATTAAAGTGACACATGCAAAGTTAAAATTATTTCACAGATCAACAATGTCAAATAAATACGTTAACATGAACATTTTTCAAAGTTTCATTTTTTATTTCTTTTATTCTGATGTACTTAGAAAGATGAAAGATGAAGGCCATAGTGTGAGACCAGAAAGTTTCAACTCTTAAATGAGTATGATATATATAGATTTCAAAAGGTTTATATTATACTTTTTCTCTGATTTGTAGAGTTTACCATTTTTCATATAACAATAACTCCATTAAAAATAGATACCAATTATTTCATAGAGAAATTATAGAAACATTTAGAATTATATTGATGATATTTGTATTTTAGCTCCATTCTTTCTTCTTCAATCTCTTTCCTTCTTGCATCTCCCCACTCCCAATTCTGCACTGCATTAAAAATTGAGTCTATTAATTGGTTTCAAAACACAAGTTACTATACCTTTTCTTTGCTTATAACTAAAAGAAAAAAGGGCATTCCTTCCTGAGAATTTTAAGCTTATGATAACATTTTCCCTATTGTAAATTAAATTGGTTGCAAAGCAACTAGTAATAAAATGGAAAGAGCTTATTAAAAGGTGGATATCAACAATTCCCTTTGGCTCTTCACAACTATATTCCCCAGACCTTTACTTTAGCATCTAGAGAATTGTCAGAGAATGTATCCCTAGTGGCAAGTCACAAATATTCTGTAAAAGTGTTACTGATAATTACTGACTTTAACATCATTTAGATTATTTAACTTTTTGAGTTCTACATTTTTCAGAGGTGTCCTGATGTGATACTTTTGGATTAAGTGGTTGGCAATTCAAACCCACAAGTGACTCTTTGGTAACTCTGTATAGGGTCACTATGAGTGAAAATGACTCAACTAGACTTAGCAACAAAATGCTTTAGCACTCAAATCTAGACAACTTTGTAAAAAAAAAAAAAAAAATAGAATACTGTGGTATGCAGAATCTTGAAATAACAGTGATATATGAAAAATATGCAGCTCTATGAAATAATTTGACATTTGTTGTTGTTAGATGCAATTGAATCAGTACTGACTCATAGGGACCCTATGCACAACAGAACAAAACACTACCGGATCCTGGTCCAACCTCAAAATCATCACTACACCTGAGCCTATAGCAGCACCCACTGTACCAATTCATCTCTTTGAGGGAGGGGGGCCCTCCTCTTTTCTCTGACCTTCCACTTACCAAACATGTTAAGCTTCCCCAATGACTTGTCCCTCCTGAAAACATGTCAGAAGTAAGAGAGAAGTCTGGCCATCCTGGCTTCCAAGGAATACTCTGGCTGTACTTCTTCCAACACTGATTGGTTTGTTCTTTTGGCAGTCAATGGTACTTTCAATATTCTCTTCCAACACCATCACTCAAATGCATCATTTCTTCTATGGTCTTCCTAATCTATCCATCATTCACATAAATATGAGATTATTGAAAATACAATGGCTTGGGTCAGGCATACCTTAGTTCTCAAAAAGACTTCTTTGCTCTTCAGCACTCTAAAGAGATCTTGTGTAGCAGATTTACCTAATGTAATAAATCATTTGATTTCTTTCTTTCTTTTTTTTTTTTTTATTGTGTGATAGTTTACATGGGGGAACATTAGTTTTACATTCATTCTATCATACATCGTTTCATTGCCCTAGTTACCATCCCATCTATGCATCATCACCCAACCAAAGGGTGTACCCTGAAAGTACCCCCCCACCCCCCACGGTCCTCAGCACACAGCCCCTTTCCCTCTCTGGATCTCAAGTCCTCAGCCACTCCATATCTTCATGTCATCCTCTCTATCTCCATCTCAGGTCTCACTGCTTCTCTGGGTGGGGTCGCACTCTCTGCTCTTCTCCAGTGACGGTCCCAGGGCCCTCTGCTCCTAGACTGAAAGGTTAATCACTCCCCTCCTTGCTATAAAATATCCACCTTTACATTTACAGTCCTCACAATCAGTCCTGATAACAATTATTCACCCTTGCATCACAAGAGACCCATCTGCACTTTTTTTCATCAGCCTTTCCTAGACAGGTTGGATACTACTCACTGGAGACTCTACTATCCTCCCTGCCCTGTTGATCTAGGCTCCCTCTTGAAAGCTTGTAAGCCAGTCACTTCTTACTTTTGTATCCCTCTCCCATGTTGGGTAGCCAATGTTCAAGTTGCCCATCCTTATTTACTCTTTGTGCAGAGGGGTGGGAATAATTCTTGAAGCAGGGATTTGTTTCCTCTTTTGAGCTACTGCATTTATAAGTGCAGGTCAAGTTGTGTCAGATGATGCTTTTTTTGTTTTTTCCTCTTCTTTCTTCTTTGGGTTGAGCTCTGTTCATCCAGTCATTGAAGCCAGGTCAAGTGGGTATTATCTGCAAGTGTGGGTGTCCTTGCGTCTGTCCGCCCTCTTCTTATCAGCTGATTGCTTCTTATAAGCAGGTCTTGCCTCGCTGCTGGCCAACTAGGTCTCCAGCCAGGTTCACAGTATTCTGCTGAACGATGCAGGGCTTAGCTCACCGTTTCATTGACGTTCTTCCATCACTTCTCTTTATGGGTGATGTGCGTGGTCACCAATCAGAGCCTGTATTTCCATTGCATCTTGGTCTTGGAAGAGGATTTGCCCTGAGAGGACCCAACCACTTGCCTTGATGTCTCCTGGGCAGGCAACTTGCTTGTTCTGTGGTAATAGTTGGACTGTCCTTATTGTTTTGTATTTTTTCTGTAGGTCGTTCTTTCAAGACGTGTCTTCTGGCTGTTCCAGGCTGATCTGCTTGTCCTTTCAAGAGGAAAGTTTCCCGTCTCTGAAGGTCTGAATGTGGTTCAGGCTTCCATCTATAGTCTTATGTAATGCAGAGGCTCCTCAGAAAACCTCCTTCAATGGACACATTGTAGCCCCATTTTTGATATCCCAATCAGTTTTAGGCAGAAGATGGACTTACAAGCTTTCTATGGTGATATTTCTGGCTATTCCTTTCTCTATCCTCCCGTGTCTGTTTTATAATATAATGCATGGAAAACAAAGGTTCAAAAGTTAGCCAAGCATCTTAACATTATTCCCCTCTTTCCCCCATTCCAACCCGGTCCCAGTCTCTGTATCCCAGAGTCCTGTGGTTCCAAGGCTGTGCATACATCATTTTTTGCCTCTGTCACATTAAGCTCATTCCTGCATGTCTAAGTGAATAAGGAAGATCGTAGAAGAATTGATGCCTTTGAGTTGTGGTGTTGGAGGAGAATACTAAAAGTGCCATGGACTGCCAAAAGAACCAATAGATCTGTTTTGGAAGAAGTGCAGCCAGAGTGCTCCTTGGAGGCCAGAATGGCTAAGCTTCATCTCTCATACTTTGGACATATTGTCAGGAGGGAACAGTCGCTGAAGAAGGATGTCATGTTGGGTAAGATGGAGGGTCAGAGAAAAAGAGGAAGACCCCCCAATGAGATGGATTAGCCAGGTGGCATCATTGATGGTGTCAAGTGTGGCAGCCATAGTGAGGTTGGCCCAGGATCAGACATTGTTTCATTCTGCTTTGCATGGGGTGGCTATGAGTCAGTTCCGACTCGATGGCACCTGACAACAACAACAACCTGTCTAATTGATCTCCTGTAGGCTTTGTTCTTCCATTCCCCTCTGCCTACTTATATATTTCCCACCCCCCCCAACACCCAAACTATCCTGTGTCTATTCCCTGCCCTGTGCTCCACCTTCCCCTCCTGTCCTTAACCCTACCCCTACGCCCTAGCAACCTGCTAAGAATCCATTTTAGTGGAATAGTATGGGTTCACTTTCTTAGTCTTTTACAGCAGTGGTCCTATGCAGTATTTTTCCTTTTGTGATTGACAATTTCACTCAACATAATGTCCTTAAGGTTCATCCATATCAGGAAGTGGCATGCTGCTTCCTTGTTATTTTTCAAGGTAGCATAATACTCCATTGTGTGTATGTAACACAGTTTGTTTATCCATTCTTTAGTTGATGGGCACTTTGGCTGTTTCCATCTTTTTGCTATTGTAAATAGTGCAGCTATGAACACTGGTGTGCATATATCTTCCCGTGTTGTGGCTCGATTTTCTTGTGGGTAAATACCAATCATTTGATTTTTTGACTGCCGCTTCCACAAGTGTTGATGGTTGTTTTGAGCAAAATGAAGTTTTTGACAACTTCAATCTTTTCTCCATTGATATGGATGTTATTTATTGGTCCAATGATGAGGGTTTTTATTTTCTCTACATTCAGATGCAACCCATACCAAAGGCTGTGGTCTTTGATCTTCATCAGTAAGTATTTTAAGTCCTCTTCTCTTTCAGCAAGCAAAGTTGTATCATCCATATATCACAGGTTGTTAATGAGTCTTTCTCCAATCCTATGACACGTTTTTCTTCATAAAATAGTGCTTCTCAGATTATATGCTTAGCATACAGGTTGAAAAAGTTGGTGAAAGAATACAACTCTGGCATGGTGGATGCCATCCTAATGGTGGACACCATCCTGCCAAGGAGCAGAACAGCAAGAAGCCTTATGCATGAAAAGTTCATTGTTTAGCAAAGCGACAAGGAATGCCTCCCTTGGTTAGTAGAGCTACAAGGGATGATTCATGCAGGGGACCCGTGGTTTCTAGCTTTCCCTGGGAAAAACAGTTTATTTCTGATTTCCTTATAAGAAGTTTTAGAAAATCTTGCATAATGATTAGATACTTTAGACAAACCTCATGTTATAATAGTTGCCTTTTCACATTAACATTAACTTTCACACCATATTCAATCTTACATAGTTATAAAAAATAATTTTTACATTAACAATAAGTTTTAACATTAGAAATAACCACACTAGCTAAAGTTTTAGCAATTCAAGCTTAAAATTGTAAGAAACATTCCAGGTGGTTTTAGTAAAGGACATTAAGGCTTTTAGAA
>NW_006408671.1:2277587-2304678 GCF_000296735.1 Chrysochloris asiatica
GTTGAATAAGTATGGTGAAAGAATACAACCCTGTCTCACACCTTTCCCAATTTTAAAACATTCAGTGTTCCCATGTTCTGAGATCATAGTATAGTCTAAAAGGGATATAAGAAGCAACAATTTTGAAATAAAGAGTCATCAGAGGGAGGCATTACCATCATCTGCCTGAGACTCAAAAACGACCCATTGACTCATTGAGTATTTTTTTATTTTTCATTTATGCTGACTCCACATCCTCCTCTCGAGAGCCTCCTAATAATTTGCCAATGCTAGTCCCTGGCACTGGCACACACCTTTCCTAATTTTAAACCACTTGGTGTTCCCTTGTTCCATTCAAACAACTACATCTTGGTCTATGTACAGATTCCTCATGAGCATGATTTAGTGTTCTGGAATACTCATACTTCTCAATGTTGTCTATAGCTTGTCATGATCCACACAATCAAAAGTCTTTTTTGTAGTCAATAAAGCACAGGTAAACATCTTTCTGGTATTCTCTACTTCCATCCAAGATCCATCTGACATCAGCAGTGATATCTTTCTTTCCACGTGGTCTTCAGAATCCGGCTTGAATCTCTGGAAGTTCTCTGTCAATGTATTTTTGCAGGCATTTTTGTATTGCCTTTAGTAAAATTTTACTGGCATGGTCTATCAATAATTTCCACATTCTGTTGGGTCACCTGTCTTTGGAATGGTCACAAATACAGATATCTTCTAATCTGTTAGCCAGGTAGTTACAGGTGTATGGATATTATCCTAACACAGACAGCATTGTACTTCATGATAGATCTTCATATGTTCTTTTTGATGATGAATGCAATGCCATTTCTCTTAAATTAGTCATTTACTGCATAGTAAGTCATGTGATTTTCAGATTCAACATGGTCACTACCTGTCCATTTCAGCTCAGTGTTGTTGTTGTGGTTGTTAGGTGCCATCGAGTAGGTACTGCCTCATAGTGACCTTATGCACAACAGAACAAAACACTGCGTGATCCTGGGCCAACCTCACTACTGTTGCCACGCTTGAGTCCATCGATACTGCCACTTGGCCCATCCATCTTGTTGAGGGGTCTTCCTCTTTTTCTCTGACCCTCCAACTTATCAAACATGATATTCTTCTCCAGTGACTGGTTCCACCTGACAATATGTCCAAAGTATAAAAAATGAAGTTTGGCCATCTTGGCCTCCAAAGAGCACTCTGGCTGCACTTCTTACAAAACAAATCTATTGGTTCTTTTGGCAGTCAATGACACTTTCAATATTCTCCTCCAATACCATAATTCAAAAGCATCAATTCTAATACGGTCTTCCTTATTCAGTGTCCAGCTTTTGTATGCATATGAGATTATTGAAAACACCATGGCTAGGGTCAGGTACACCTTAGTCCTCGAGCTGAAATCTTTGCTCTTCAACACTTTAAAAAGGTCTTGTGGAACAGATTTGCCTAATGCAATACATCATTTGATTTCTTGACTGCTGTTTCCATGAGTGATGATAGTTGATCCAAGAAGAATGAAGTCCTTGACAACTTCAATCTTTTCTCTGTTAATAAGAATATTGTTTATTGGTCCAGTGGTGAAGAATTTTGTTTTCTTTACACTGAGATGTAATCCATACTGAAGGCTGTGGTCTTCACTTTCAACAAGCAATGTTGTATCATTTGCATACTGCAGGTTGTTAATGACATGCCACATTTTTCTTCATATAACCCAGCTTCTCAGATTGTTAGCTGGGCATACAGGTTGAATAAGTATGGTGAAAGTATACAACCTTGTCGCACACCTTTCTTAATTATAAAGCAGCCAGTGTTCCCATGTTCTGTTTGAACAACTGCCTCTTTTTCCAGTTACAGATTCCTCATGAGCATAATTAAGTGTTCTGGAACACTCATACTTTGCAATGTTGTCCATAGCTTGTCATGATCCACAAAATCGAAAGCTTTTGCATATTCAGTAAAGCACAGGTAAACATCTTTCTGATATTCTCTGCTTTCAGCCAAGATGCATCGGACATCAGCAGTGATATCCCTTGTTCCACAACCTCTTCTGAATTTGGTTTTAACTCTGGAAGTTCTCTGTCAATGTATGCTTGCAGCCATTTCTGTATTACCTTTAGCAAAACTTTACTTGCATAGGATATCAAAGATATTGTCCGATGATTTCCACATTCTGTTGGGTCACCTCTCCTTGGAATGGGCTCACTAATGCCTAGGAAGTCAATATTTATGCATTCCATTCCATTTTTGTAATTTTTCAATGTTCCTAGATTCATGCTTTGTACATACCATCCTGCAATAATTAATTGATGTTTACAGTTATTTCTCTTCATTTTTATGGAGGTCCCTAAGGCTTTACTCCATTTGCATCATCACAGTCAACTCTACTTTGAGGAGGCAGTTCTTCCTCAGTCACATTTTGAGTGCCTTCCAACCTGAGGGACCCATCTTCCTCCTCAATTTCTGTCTTCATCTGTAAGCTCATTTGAAACCTGTCCAATGTGAGTGACCCTGATGGTATTGAAAATACCTGTGGCATAACTTCCAGAATCACACAAATTATGATACTGACATACACTATGATTCAGAACTGACTTAACTGCACCTAACAACAGCAACAACAATTCCAAAATGGAATTAAATATAGGCACAGG
Source organism: Chrysochloris asiatica (assembly GCF_000296735.1). Taxonomy (NCBI): domain Eukaryota; kingdom Metazoa; phylum Chordata; class Mammalia; order Afrosoricida; family Chrysochloridae; genus Chrysochloris; species Chrysochloris asiatica. Next base: position 2,280,239 of record NW_006408671.1, read on the forward strand.
AATTATGATTTCAATTCACAGAAGGGAGGGGATCCACAATTCAGTCTGTAAATAAGTCTCAGTGTATGGCAGTAACTATTCTACATATTTCAAAATAGAGTAATCCCCACATATTAATGAAGGGTATGTTTCAAGACCCCTATTGGATGCCTAAAACTGTGGATAATACCAAGCCTTGCTTATGATTTGTTTTATCCCATACATACACATTTATAATAAAGATGGATTTATAAATTATATACAATAAGAAATTAGTAATGATAACTAATAGGCAGGTAGCATATACAGCAATGATATGGTGGTTTCAATGATATGGTTACTCATTAAATATTTTTGGACCAAGTTTCTCATCAGGTGAAAATTTGGAAAAGGGGATGACTGTATCATTATAATTCATCCCGAGACCATTTGAGATGATTGCTCAAATCATGTAGGAACAATGTAGGATCATTGTTCATATTTTACAGATGCAGGACTCAAGGTAAAGCATGTAATATTGCATAGTTAGAATGGTATGGCAATGCTTTAACCCCAAGCTAACTGGTCAGTCTTACCATGTCCTTAGTCTGATAAGGAATTTGAGTAGTATTCTACTTGTAAATATTAACTAAGGACATAGTGAAAATTTTTTGTGTATTTCCATCTAAAATATTCACTTTTTTTCCAAACACTTGTCATCACTGATTACTGTAGTTTCTAATGTAGAATTACCTACTTCAATTTGCAATCTTTTATTGAATTTTACTTACCTATAAGGAGCTCTGGTAGCGTAGTGGTTACGAATTGGGCTGAAAACCTTAAGGGCAGCAGTTCAAAACTACCAGCTGTTCCACGGGAGAAAGATGAGGCTTTCTGCTCCCGCAAAGATTTACAGGCTCGGAAACCCTATACAGGGTCGCTATGAGTCGGTTCCGACTCCATGGCACATAACCACCACCACCACCATAATTTAAAACTATGTTACATTAGCAATGCCATATTTTTAGATAGCCATATTTTAGTACTGGATTCATCCATTTCAAATTCCTTAATATGTATCACAGCCAAACAAAGTAGTCATTTAAGACTTTGAATCAAAATATAGGGAGCAGATAGTCAAACTGAATCTCAGGGATTAAAAGATGAAGGACGTTAGAACCATATTACCAAATGTTCAGTACCTACTGTGAATTTAAAAGCAAGAAACATATGTTGTTAATTGGAAATATTTAACATCATCGTGCTTTTAGAAATACAACTCACAACTTTATCTCATAAGGACTTGTAACTCTGAAATTTAAATATCATTTAATATAAAACTCAACAAGAAAAACAGCATTTGATTTTCCAGAACTACAAGATAATCTAGCTTGTTTTGTTTGGCTGTTTTAATTAATTTATTTATTTGATATATTTAAATGCACTTTAGGTAAAAACTTCCTTAACAAATTAATTTTCCAAACAATCATTCATACATAAATTGCTCCATGCCATTGTTTAAAATCCTCGCAAAGTGTCAGCACCCTCTCCAATTCCTTCATGCTTTACCTGTTTACATTCATTATATTCCCTTAACATCTGGCTTCTCATCTTTAGTGTTGCGCTTGTGTATTGTATAGCTGATTGTTCCAAGATGCACATTATTCATAGGCTTTACTGTTTATTTTATAGTCACATCTATAATTTCCCTCCACCATTCTGTCAGTTTGTCTTACTGTGATGGTTTGTGTCTTGCTGTGATGCTGGAAGCTATACCACTGGTATTTTGAATACAAAGTAGGGTAAACCATGGTGGATAGGTTTCAGCTGAGCTTCCTGATGAAGAGCGATTAGGAAGAAGGAGAGGCAACCTACTTCCAAATGTTTAACCACTGGAAACCTTATGAATAACAGTGGAACACTGTCAGATAGTACCAGAATATTGGATATTGAAATATGATGAAAATATGACTGAAGAAGAGCTAGTCTTCTCATAATAGTTACCATGATGATGTAAGAGCAAGAAAGATTTCAGGACCTTCATTTGCTGATGTGGCACAACTCAAAATGAGGAGAAAAAGCTGAACGCATCCATTAATACACTGAATATCGAATATATGAAGTATGAATATTTGGTAATTGGAAGTTGTCAAAAGAAATGGAATGCAAAAAGACCAATATCCTAGGTATTAGTAAGCTGAAATGGACTGGTACTGACTATTTTGAATCTGATAATCACATGGTTTAAAATGCCAGGAATGACAAATTGAAGTGGAATGGTGCTGTATTCATCATCAAGTGCAACATTTCAAGATCAATCTTGAAGTATAATGTTACTTCAAGTAAACCACTTTGCATTATATTTCAAGCTCTATCTTGAAGTATAATGCAAAGTCCTGAAATTATTAAACCAAAAGAAAGAACATTCTCAGCATTTCTCAAATTGAATGAATTGAAGAAAATAATTGAAGCTTCAATTTACAATATTTTAGTATTCTTAGTGCAAAATATAGAATGGTGCAGAAAGAATAAAAAGAATAGTGAAGAAATCATAGAGTAAAGGTATCAAAAGGAGGAGGTTTATTTTCAACCATTTCAAGAGGTAGCATTTGATCAGGAGCCAATGGTAATGAAGGGAGACATCCAAGGTGCACTGAAATCATTGCTGAAGATCAAGGATTCTGGAACTGATGGAACACAAATTGAAATCTTTAAACAAACTGATCCAAGACTGGAGGCAAGAAATTTGGAAGACTGATGCCTGGCCAAGTGACTGAAAAAGATCCATATTTATGCTCATTCCAAAGAGAGGTGATTCAATAGAAAGAAGAAATCATAGGACAATATGATTAGTATCACATGCAAGTCAAATTTTTCTAAATATAATTCAAAAATGGCTACAGCAGTACATTGAAAGTGAATTGCCAGTGGTTAAAGCCAGATTCAGACAATGAAGTGCAAAAGTGAAATCATTCCTGACATCAGCAAGATCTTGACGGAAAGCAAAGAATACCAAAATTATATTTGCTTGTGCTTTATCGACTATGAAAATGCTTTAATTGTGTGGAATATCACAACATTTGGACATCATTCCAGAGAAATTAGTATTCCAGGACACTTAATTGGGCTCATGATGAGCTTTTACATAGAACAAGAAGCAGCTGTTCAAACAGAACAAGGAAACATTGAATGGTTTAAAATTAGGAAAGATGTACACCAGGATTGAATGTTTTCACCATGCTTGTTCAATCTGTATGCTGAGCAAATAATCAGAGAAGCTTGACTGTATGAAGAAGAACTTGGCATCAGGATTGGAGGAATACTAATTAACAACCTGTGATATACATAAGATACAACATTTCTTGCTGAAAGTGAAGAGATCTTAAAATACTTATTGAAGAAGATCAAAGACCACAGCCTTCAGTATTTGTTGCTCCTCAAAGTAAAGAAAATAAAATTCCTCATCCCTGGACCAATAAATAACATCAAGATAAATGGAGAAAGCATTGAAATTGTTAAAGACTTCATTTTGCTCAAATCAATGATTAACACTGATGGGAGCAGCAGACAAGGTATAAAATGATATATTTCATTGGGAAAATCTATTGCACAAGACCTCTTTAAAGTGTTCAAGAGCAAAAACGTCAGTTTGAGAACTAAGGTGGACCTGATCTAATCCATGGTATTTTTAAAAACCTCATAAAGTTGGACAATGAATAAGGAATACCATAGATGAATTGATGCATTTGAGTTATGCTGTTGGAGGAGAATATTAAATGCACGATAGGCTGCCAAAAGAACCAAGAAATCTTGGTTGCTGGAAGAATTATAACCAGAATGCTCCTTAGAAGCCAGGATGGTCAGACTTTTTCTATCATACTTCAGACATCTTATCAGGATGGACCATTTCCTGGAGAAGAACATTATGCTTGGTAAAGTGGAGGGTCAGCAAAAAATAGTAAGACCCCCTAAAAGGTTGATTTACACAGTGTCAGCAGCAATGGTCTCAACCATAGCAACAGTTGTGAGGTTGTGGGAGGACCAGGCAGTGTTGCTTTATGTTGAACATAAGGTTGTTATGAATCAGTATTAACTCAATGGCACCCAACAATAACCACAATGCCTAGGATATAGATTTTTCTGCTTTCCATTTCATTTTTGACATCTGCCAATTTTTCTAGATTCATGCTTCATACATTCCATGTTTAGAGTATTATTGGATGCTTGTAGCTGTTTCTCCTCATTTTGAGCAAATGAAGATCTGTACAGCTTTACTCTATCCGTGTCATCACATTCAACTCTACTTTGAGGAGACAGAGCTTCTCCAGTCCTATTTTAAGTGCCTTCCAACTTAAGGGTCTCAACTTCTGGCACTGTAGCTTATATTTTCCTGATGCTATTCATAATGTTTTCATCTACTAGTTCTATATTTGTAAATGTTCCTTTGGTATTTATAAATTGTTTAATGACTAAAGATTTAGAAATATTTTGCTTCTCCTTCTTCCTTATCAGTCTTAGTCTGGAAGCTCTGCTGAAATCTGTTTACCATATGTGATCCTACCAGTATTTAAAATATCTTCCAGTATCATAGAAACACACAAACCACCATGGCATGGCAAACTGACAGTGGTGGAGTATTGTGATTACATGTATAGACAGGTATCCTTTGCAAATATGTATATAGAAATACCCACAGCCATACCTGGTGTGGTGCTGTAGTATAAGCACTGGACTGGTAAGCACAAAATTGGCAGTTTAAACCCGTCACTCCTTGGAAGCCCTATACAGTATTGCTATGAGTCATATGATTGATAGCACTTAACAACAACAATAGCAATACCTATATATGGAGTGTTAGTATGGCCCTGTAGAATAAGCACTGAATTGCAAACACCCAGGCAAATGGTTCATGCCCACCAGACTTCTTAAGAAATACAATGTATGGTAACTATGAATTGGAATGACACAGTGATACTCCCATATGGCTCCCTCTCCTATTTATCATACATTTTTTCCTGTACATCTATGAAAAATGATTTTTTGTTACTACTTTTATTGCAAATTTATGTATGATATAACATATACTGTGATTTCATTTCTTCTGTGCATCTCTCAGAGTTTTACTTTGCCTTGGTACATTATGCTGACTTCCCACATATTTTGTATGGTTTTATCCTTCACCAGATTACCTTATGAAATTGACTTTTTACTTTCTTTGATTTTGTATGGCTAAGATTCATTATACATGCAATAACCTATCCAGGTATTGAAAATCCAATAATTCAATTTTAGTAAGCAGTTGTCCCTACAATCCAATGCATTAATGGTTAAGAGAGGGAGGCTTCAGCATTAAACCCTTCTTTTTGAATCAGTGTCAGGTGGCTCTATTTCCAAAACTGTTAAATCAAACACTTTAATTATACATTTCCATTATGACAGAACCAACATAATCAGTGACTAAAGCTTAATTTCTGTAGAATGCAGACAGCTTTCTGATCAAGTTTTGTTTCCTACAAGGAGGTATAATTCTTAAATTATATAGAAAGCAGGAAAGAGAAAGGAATCAAACAATACAGCACTTTTCAGAGAAAGAAATACCTGTCTCAGAGTAGCCTATTGAATAAACAAAAACTCTTTATTTCTGTCAAGTATTTTCATTCATGCATGCTTACATGCATACAGACACAAAACCACACAGGATTATTATGAATTTAATTTTAATCCCATTTGTTCCTTTATTTTAGACAGAAAATTTCTATGCCTCATTTTAAGGATTATTATGGTTTCTATTTTACTCCTGAATAACTAAAAGCAGAATTATTACATATAAAGAAAATTTTTCTCATTAAACAAGCAGATGCTTACTGCAAATAAGTAAATCATTGGCTGAGATTTGTTTAATTCAGAAATTATTCTCTACGTCTGATTAATAACTTATTGAAAGTAATATTTAAAAAAAAGCTCTGCTCATTCACCAGATTAATGTAGATGCAGAGGACATGGAAAAATACAGACTAAAATTTCAAGTAAGCCTCTACAATACCACCATAACTATGAAGAACACAGCTGTCTAGAAACACTACCTGAAACACTGCAAAGATGAAAACAGAAAAGATATATAAACAACCAATATTTTTTCAAAAATACATCGTGTTAATTGATATGGCTAGTGTAGGTATATAGAAAATATGTAAATCTCTATTTTGGTCTATTTGTTTTTATTTTAAGGAAAACAATTAAACACAAGTACAAATGGACTCTGTGCCTAAAGTTGATGCAAAAATATTGTTACCAAAAATCAAGCACTAAATGAAGCACAAAAAAGAAGAACAAGTTCATCTGATATTGAAGTCTTCTGTTGTTGTTGTTCAGTGCCATCCAGTCAGTACCACCTCATAGCGATCTTATGCACATCAGAACAAAACACTGCCCAATCCTGGGCCAACCTCACTACTGTTGCCACACTTGAGTCCATTGATGCTGCCACTTGGCCAATCAATCTCGTTGAGGGTCTTCCTCTTTTTCTCTGACCCTCCACCTTACCAAACATGACATCCTTCTCCAGCGACTGGTCCCTCCTGACAATATGTCTGAAGTATGAGAGATGAAGTTTGGCCATCTTCAAGATAAGATTATTTAACCCATTTGTGACATGTGAATCACAGACTTTTTATCTGAATTTTCAGAGATGATTTTTTAGTAACATTTTCAGGTCATCTTGAATGCTAGTTTGCTAAACTGAGTAGTTGTCAATAAATAAGTTAGTGTTCCTACTAGTGTCCATTTTTTGTGTTATATATTGTATTTTATATAGGGAGAGATAGAATTGTTTCCCAGGTTTTGAGTGAAGATATATATATGAACATAGAACAATTAGTAGATTTCAAAATTGCTTATATTTTAATAGACTAGTAGTAAATCCACAACTTGTCTGTCAATTTGTCATACTGTGGTGGCTTGTGAGTTGCTGTGATTCTGCAAGTTATGCCACAGGATTTTAAATAGCAGCAGGGTCACCCACAGTGGATAAGTTTCAGATGAGCTTCCAGCTGAAGACAGACTAGGAAGATGGAGAGACAAACTACTTCAGAATATTTCAACACCAAAAATCTTGTAAATAACTGAGAAACACTGTCAGATACAGTACCAAAAATGAGTCCTTCAGGTTGCAAGCCACTCAAAATGTGACTGGGGAAGATCTTCCTCCTTAAATTTCAGTTGATTGTGATGATGTGAATAGAGTAAAGCCCTTGGGACCTGCAATTGCAGAAGGGAACAACTCAAAATAAACATAAACAGCTGTAAACATCCAATAATAATTGAACCATGGAATGTACAAAGTATGAATCTAGGAAAATTGGAAATTATAAAAATGAAATAGAACTCATTAGCATTAGTGAGCTAAAATGGACTGGTATTGGCCATTTTGATTCTGACAACCACATGGTTTACTATGTTGAGAATGACAAATTGAATACGAATGGTGTTGCACTCATTGTCAAAAAGAGCATATCAAGATCAGTCATGAGGTACAATGCTGTCTGTGATAGGATAATATCAATGTGCCTACAGGGAAGATCAGTTAAAAACACTATTATTCAACTTTATGCTCAAATACCTAAAGCCAGTAAGGAGGAAATAAAAGATGTCTACCAACTTCTACAATATGAAATTGATCAAACATGCAATCAAGATGTTTTTATCACTACTGGTGATTGGAACACAAAATTTGGAAACAAAGAGGAAGGATCAGTAGTTGGAAACTATGGCCTTGGAGATAAAAATGATGCTGGAGAGAGGATGATAGAATTCTGCAAAACCAATTATTTGTTCATATCAAACACCTTCTTTAGACAGCATAAGAGATGACTATACAAATGGACCTCACCAGATGTAATACACAGAAAGCAAATTGACTACATTTGTAGAAGGAGATGGTGGAAAAACGCCATATCATCAGATAAAACAAGGTCTGGGGCAGATTGTGGACAGACCATCAATTGCTCATACACAAATTCAGACTGAAGCTGAAGAAAATGAAATCAAGTGCACAAGAGCCAAAATATAATATTGAATATATCCCACCTGAATTTAGAGATCATCTGAAGAACATATTTAATACATTAAACACTTCAGACCAAAGACCAGAAGAATTGTGGAATTACATCAGGAACATCATACATGAAGAAAGCAAAAAAAAAGTCATTAATAATATAAGAAAGAAAAGATCAAAATTGATGTCAGAAGAGACATTGAAACTTACCTCCAGAATAGCGATGCTAAAGCAAATGGAAGAAATGAGGAGGCACAAGAGCTGACAAAACATTTTAAAGGTCAGCTCAAGAAGACAAAGTCAGGAAACATGCAAAGATCAGGAGTCAGAACACCAAAAGGGAGGAACACACTAAGCATTTCTCAAGCTGGGGGAACAAAAGAAAAAGTTCAAGCTTTGACTTTTATTATTGAAGGATTCACTGGGGAAATTAATGATGCAGAAAGCATCAAAAGAAAATGGAAGGAATACAGAGAGTCACTGTACAAAAAGGAAATGGTTGGTGTTCAACCATTTCAAAAGGCAGCATATGATCAAGAGCCAATGAAACTTAAGGAAGAAGTCCAAAGTGCATTGTAGACATTAGCAAAGAACAAGGCACTAAGAATTAATAGAATACAAATTGAAATCTTTCAAGAAAGTGAGGCAGCACTGGGGGTACTCACTCTTCTACGCCAAGAAATTTGGAAGACAACCATCTGACCAACTGATTGGAAGAGATCATATTTTTGCCCATCCAAAGAAAGATGCAGATGATACAATCTCTCTTGCTGAAAGGGAAGTGCAATTAAATACTTACTGATTAAAATCAAAGACCACAGGCTGCAGTATGGATTGCAACTCAAATTAAAGAAAACAAAAATCCTCACCACTGGACCATTAAACAACATTCTTATCAATGGAGAAAAGATTGAAGTTGTCAAGTACTTCATTCTTCTTGAATCAACAATCAACACTCATGGAAGCAGCAGTCAAGGAATCAACGACGTATTGCATTAGGCAAATCATCTGCACAAGACCTTTGTACAGTGTTGAAGAGCAAAGATGTCAGCTTGAGGACTAAGGTGCACCTGATCCAAGTCATGGTATTTTCAATAACATTATATGCATGCGAAAGTTGGACAGTGAATAAGGAAGACCATAAAATAATTGATGTTTTTGAATTATGGTGTTGGAGGAGAATATTGAAAGTGCCACAGACTGCCAAAAGAACCACTAGGTCCGTTTTGGAAAAAGTGCAGCCAGAGTGCTGTTTAGAGGCCAAGATGGCCAAACTTTGTCTCTCATACTTTGAACATATTGTCAGGAGAAAGATATCATGTTTGGTAAAGTGGAGGATCAAGGAAAAAGAGAAAGACCCCCAGCGAGATGGATTGGCAATATGGCAGCATCAATGGGCTCAAGCGTGGCAACAATTGTGAAGTTGGCCCAGGTCCGGGCAGTGTTTCATTCTGTTGTGCATAGGGTTGTTATGAATAGGTACCATCATGATGGTGCCAAACCAAAACCAAAAACAAAAATCCAACAAAGAGAGGTAACCCAATGGAAAGTGGAAACCATTGGACAATCTCTTTGATATTCCATGCGAGTAACATTTTACTAAAGGTAACACAGAAATGGCTGCAAGCATACTTTGACAGAGAACTACCAGAGGTTCAAACCAATTCAGAAGAGGATGTGCAATGAGGAATTTCATTACTGAGGTCCAATGGATCTTGGCTAAAAGCAGATAATACCAGAAAGATGTTTACCTGTGCTTTATTGACTGTGCAAAGGCTTTTGATTGTGTGGATCATAACAAGCTATGGACAGCATTGTGAAGTATTAATATTCTGGAACACTTAATTGTGCTCATGAGGAATCTGTATGTGGACAGAGAGGCAGTTGTTCAAACAGAACATGTAAACACTGAATGGTCTAAAATTAAAAAAGGTGTGCGACAAGTTTGTATTATTTCACCATACTTATTCAATCTGTATGCTGAGCAAATAATCCCAGAAGCTGGGTTAGATGAAGGAAAACATGGCATCAGGATTGGAGGAAGACTCATTAACAACCTGTGATATGCAGATGATACAAGCTTGCTTGCTGAAAGTGGCCTTCAAATACTTACTGATGAAGATCAAAGAGCACAGCCTTCTGTACGGATTACATCTCAATGTAAAGAAACAAAAATCCTCACCACTGGACCAATAAACAATATTCTTATTAACAGAGAAAAGATTGAAGTTGTCAAGGACTTCATTCTTCTTGGATCAACTGTCAACACTCATGAAAGCAGTAGTCAAGAAATCAAACAACGTATTGCATTGGGCAAATCTGCTGCAGAAAACCTTTTAAAAGTGTTGAAGAACAAAAATGTCAGCTTGAAGACTAAGGTACGCCTGACCCAAGCCATGGTATTTTCAATAACCTCATATGCATGCGAAAGCTGGACAGTGAATAAGGAAGACCATAGAAGAATTGATACTTTTGAGTTATGGTGTTGGAGGAGAATATTGAAATTGCCATGGGTTTCAAAAGAACCAACAGATCTGTGTTGGAATAAGTACAGCCAGTGTGCCCCTTGGAGACCAGGTTGGCCATGGTTCATCTTTCATACTTCGAACATATTGTCAGGTGGGACCAGTCATTGGAGAAGGATATCATGTTTGGTAAGGTGGAGGGTCAGAGAAAAAGAGAAAGACCCCCAGCAAGATGGATTTGCAAAGTGGCAGCATCAATGGATTCAAGCGTGGCAACTATAGTGAAGTTGGCCCAGGATCATGGCCCAGGATCAGGCAGTGTTTCATTAGGCTGTGCATAAGGTCTCTGTGAGTTGGTACTGACTCAAGGGCACCTAACAGCAACAACAAGTAGTAAATATCAAGGAGGCTTGGCGAAGCAGTGCTTAAGCACTCCATTGCTAAACAAGAATCTAATGTTTGAAGCCTACCAGATGTGCCACTAGAGAAACAAGTTGCATTGCACTTTCATAAAGATTGCAACCTTGGAAACCTTATATATAACACTACTTTGCTTATAGTATTTCAGTGGATTAGAATCAACTCTAAGAAAATGTTTTTTTTTGGTTTTGGATAGTGTATATCTGTTACATTAAATATATTTACTTATTCACTTAATGAATTAGCTGATATTTCAATATTTTAATCTAATAAATATGTTCTGTAAAGTATTGTTACAAGAAGTAATTCAGAATTACTTACATTGAGTTCTTAAAAATATCAAGCATGAAATAAAATCTCAATAATTCTAATTTAGGATAGATTTCTGAATGGATTGCTTACATTCAAGTACTTTAAAAATAGGCAATTATTTGAATCCATGCACTGTAGGATAATCACTGGACTGCAGATGAGAAGGTCAGCAGTTGGAACCCACCAACTGGGTCACTATTAGTCACTATGAGTCAGTACTGACTTGACAGCACCCAACAACAACAATAACAGGTGACTTGGTTGAAACCCTCTAAACTCTCTAATATCTTGGTTCCTCATTTACAGCAATAATTATATCTACATCTCACAGCTATTTTGAGGCATAAAATAATATGATGTTTAAAATGCAGCCCCCAGAAGAAAGTGGGAACTAAGTAGATATTATCATTTTTAATTATGTCACACCACCATAATAAGGAGCTCACTAAACAAGGCTGGTGAACACCTCCTACACATTATGTCTGTCATCTTCCTCTGTGTAGAAATCTAAAACAGGCCAGATATATTTGAGAAGGTATTCATAGATGGGAATCTAAATTGACAACCGACCCATTAATAAACAACAAAATGTGTAAAGATATAAAATGTGAGTGGACATTTACTGAATGCCTATTATATATATGTATATATCAAGCCATTTGCTAACATTCAACCAAAAAGTTAACAAAAGCCTAAGTAAGAAAGTGAGACTATTGTCAGGTCTTAGCAATTATAGACAGGATTGGCTTAAGATTTTCTTGGGGAATCCAAAAACTCTTGCCAAATGGCCATTAGCTAGCCGGATAATTTTCATTGGGCTCACCTCATTTACAATAGTTTTGTATCTAGGAATCTAATTTAGTTTCCAACTATTTAGGCATAGAACCATGTATAGAATCCAAGACTCCTGAGTCCCAGAGAGGTGCACTTACTATTACATCTTGCAGCTGTAGGGATATAGGAAAACAGTAAATGCTACTTGAATTTCATGACTTCAAATAGCTAGTAAAGATGAATTCACTTGCTGCACCTGCTTGTTGTTTTATCATTCCATTTCTTATCTCCTTTGTGAATTGGTCCACAGACACAACACCTATTTAAAATGATTGAATCTTGAAAAAATGTAAATTGATATTTCATACCCCATAGGCTCTTCTACAATGGAAATACCTGTGCTATATGAACATTGCAAATTAAATCATTTTAAAAGCTGGCATAGGGTCTACCTAATAAAAAAAAAAAAAAAAAAAAAACCTTATGAAACCCTACTGTGCCTGCTCAGAAGCAGATTTTCACAGTGAAACAGAACAAATGTGATTGATTATCAGCTCACTTGCCAGATTCTGCATTGAAATTAAAGAAAGTAAATGCCTTTTTATGAAAGTGATATAACCACCTGCAATATTAAACCAATAAAGTATGTTTGGTTGTTTGTGATCTTCACCCAAAGCAGTCTCCTTGAATGTAGGTGCCTTAAATAGTAACTGATCAATCCTGCCTAACTGTGAAAAAGCAGTTAAAAGCATTCCAAATTGACTAAAAGATCAAAACACTGTGAAAGAATTCCATCATTGAAGCAAATATGAAGTTAGCCACACTTGTGATAAGCAAAACAATTGGAAAACGCCACTTATTGTTTACTTGGGAGACATTCTAAGAATAATTAACTCATTAGAAACAAGTTCTCAGGACCTGAAACATAACAAAACTAGGTTTGATTCAGCATTTATTCATTTTTCTGCTTAGCTAAGTACTAGAGAAAGCTTATGTGATTTTGAATGAGTTGATACACTTTTTAGTAAATAGTTGTGCTTATATAAACATAAAACATATATATTATGATATGGTTATGTATTATACAAGATATAAATATTTACATAAGTATGTGTGTCTTTAAATATTTTACTTTTATTGAAGTCTCCACAGAGTCCATCTTAAATGGCTACAGGTAATATTTGCATATACTCATATGTATTTAGGAATCATAAACATAATAGTTACCTTGGGATTCAGTTTGTAGAGAGGGATATTTTAAGGCAGTGATGGACATTTTCAACAGAGCTCTGGTAGCGTAGTGGTTACGAATCGGGCTGCGAACCTTAAGGTCAGCGGTTCGAAACTACCAGCCGCTCCGCGGGAGAAAGATGAGGCTTTCTACTCCCGTAAGGATTTACACCCTCGGAAACCCTGTACAGGGTCGCTATGGGTCGGAACCGACTCGACGGCACTTAACAACAACAACAACATTCTCTTTAGAATGAAGATTTCAGCAGAAGAAAGTCAACGTCGTCTACAGTTTTATCAGCAACAGAGTTCTATTTATTGATGATTGGAATTTTCTAAATGACTGAAAGTATTACAACATTTCACTGCTAAGAGTTTTTTAAAATTTTTGCAAAAGTGTGACAATTAAAGGACATGATTTCATTAATTAGGAAGGCCAGGTTAAAAAAGGCAACTACTGTGCCCAGACAAGCAGAATGATTGAACAGGGAACTTAATGTTGGAAGAAGCCAATAATGGGTTACTAAAACATGCGTGTAACTTATAGAGTAGGTTACAAGGAACAAAGACATTTCTCATTTTATGAGAATAAAGAAACAATGTTAAATCAGTGGCAAAAACAGAAGACAAATAAACCAATTGATTTACTTGGTTCTAGGGGCTTAGTTAGGTTTGGACCTTTGATGTAGTTTATGTTGCCTCACACATGTAGTTCTTAGGAATTGTGGCAGGAATAAAAGCTACTATCTAGCACAAAAACTACGTTTATTTTGTGTATGAAAGAATTTTTCTTTTTAAAATGATCTCTTTTAGTTTCTTCTGGAATTGTCATTCATTCTTTATTTATCTTAAATGAGGGCAAGGATTTATTTTGTGAATATAAGTATAATTTTTGAAACAAATTAATTTCTTCAACAATGCAAATAATAAAGCCAATGTACTACAAGGTTGGTGGTTCAAGCTCACCAGCCTCTCCTCAGAAACCCTATCCAGGGTCGCTATGGGTCAGAACCGACTAGATGGCACTTAACATTCGCTGGTTGTACAGTGGGTTAAGCATTAGGCTGGTAACAGTAAAGTTGACAGAAAAATCTACCAGTTGTTTCTTGAGATTTGAGCTTTCCAATCTCCCTTCATAAATCTTTCAGGAAGAAAGATGAGATTGTCTGCTTCCTTAAAGATTTACAGTCTAGGGAGCAGTTCTACGGTAGCCTGTAGGGTCACTATGACTCAGAATTGATTAGATAACACTGGGTTATGATTGATTTAGCATATTTGTGAGTAAATATAAAACACAAAATGGAGAGCAAATATATGTAAATAGTAATGTATGTTGTTGTTAAGTGCCGTCGAGTCGATTCTGACCCATAGCGATCCTGTATAGGGTTTCCAAGGAGCAGCTGCTGAGTTTGAACCACCGACCTTGCAAGTTCAAAGGGCTTTTCAATCTGGCACAATAACCCACAGCGCCACACCTGTATATGTAATATTTATTGATAATTGCTAAGACAATTCCAAAACAGACTTAAAAATGTTTTAGTCAATTACTAAATGAAGAAAAATGGGAGCACAGTGGCTCCATACAATATGCACCAGACTTTGAACCACAGCAGTTTGAGGCTGCCAGTCACTCTGTGGGAGAAGGATGAGTTGTTTTGCTCTTGTAAAGCTTTAAAAGCCTTAGAAAGCCTATACAGGGTTGCTATGAGTCGAAACAGACTCGATGGCACTTAACAACAACAACTAACATTATCATAAACTATAAATAATATTATGTAGAGATAATAAATTATGGTAAATATGAAAAAAGTCATTATTAAATAATCACATCATAATTATCTCAAATTTAACTTTCATATTACTATGCAACCTATACTTTTCTCCTCTACCTCAGAATTTTATGTTAGAAGAATATTGACATTGCATTAAATACTGTGAACAAAATATGTTTAAAATGAATTGAATTTATCCTTTTTTGAGGATTCAATTATTTATGTATAGAATAAATCCCCAAGAATATATACAAAATGTTTACTTTTCTGATTGGCACAGTTTCTGTCATAGAATCTGAAATTTTTCTTCAGATAAATAGTACTCACAGAATTGGTACTTCTGGTATGCCTTTTCTTCACAGCATGAAAATTCAGGACAGTAACAGTGTGTTGCCCTATGTTTGAGCACCCCCTGCTGGCACATTCTGGGCACCCATACCAATTATTTTAAGAGTATGGACACACCTTGGAGGCATACAAGGTTAGGTTCCAGACCACCACAATAGCTCACCACAGTAAAGCAAATATTGCAATGAAGCCATATAATTTTTGGGGGTGTGTGTGGTTTCCAGGACATTTAAAACCTATGTTTACACAACACTTTGCCCATCAAATGTGCAATAGCATTGTGAAAAACTTTGAATTACTGTGAAAATTACCAAAATGTGACACAGAGATATAAAATGAACATATGCTATTGGAAAATGCTCAATAGACTCAAAACACACTTGCCACAAACCTTAAATTTGTAGAAATGCAATATCTGTTAAGCACACTAAGGGGAAACACAATAAAATGAGGCCTGTCTGTAATTGATTTAAAACATCCACTCGGCTGCTGGCGTTTTTAGCCTACCAACCATGCTGTGCGGTAAAGATGTGTCCATTAGCTTTTGTGAAGATCACAGTCTTGGAAACCCTACTAAGATTTAGGGTCTCTATGAATCAGAATCCACTCTAAGACTGTTGTTGTTGTTGTTAAGTGCCGTCGAGTTGGTTCCGACCCATAGCGACACTGTACAGGGTTTCCGAGGCTTTAAATCTTTACGGGAGCAGAACACCTCATCTTTCTCCCACGGAACCGCTGGTAGTTTCAAACTGCTGGCCTTAAGGTTCGCAGCCAAATTCGTAACCACTACGCTACCAGAGCTCACAGGTTTTTTAATCACTTTGTTGCTAACTAGAAGATCAGTGGTTCCAACCCACCAGCAACTCCATGATTGAAAAGACCTTGCAAGCTGCTCCAGCGAAGTTTGTTGTTAAATGCCTAGAAAAACAGCAGTTCTTCTCTGTCACACAGGGTTACTATGAAATGAAATTGGCTAACAGATACATAACAACTACGCATTTTAAATAGAAGCTTACATTCTAAGTATTTATCCTGATACAGTACACTTGTGTATATTTTAAAAATCATGTCAAGAATACAGTACAAGGTGCTCCATTGGTAAGTCTCATTTTTTTAAAGTTGCAAACAAAATTACAAAAAAAACCCAACCCCACAACTAAACATTTTAACATTTAAAAAATCAAGTAAGGTTAATTTAATGCCACTGTAATAAAGTAATACCAACTTAGAAGCTTGGGAGTGGTGGTGGTGTATCATGGAGCCCATTCCTTCAGTTAAAACTCATGGTGAACCTGTAGAGTGTTTCTGAGTCTGTAAATGTTTTGGGAGCAGAAAGTCTGATCTTTCACCTGAGGAACACCTGGTGTACTCATACTACTGACCTTGTGGCTAACAGCCCAACTTGTAACCCACTAAGGTACCAGAATTCCTCATTTAGTCATTTAAATAGTAAACATTTATTTATCTTATTGTTCTGTGGATTAGAAGTCTGAAAAAGGTCTCCGTGGGCTAAAAGCAAAGTATTAGTATGTCTGTCTTCCTTTTTTGGTTGTCTGGTGGTGTTGTAGATAAGCACTGAACTGCTAACCTAAAGGTTGTTGTTGTTGCTGTTAAGTGCCATCAAGTCAATTCTGACACACCGAACTTGTATAAGGTTTTTGAGCAGCAACTGGTGAGCTTGAACCACCGACCATGAGGTTCAAACTGACCTTGCAATCCAGCTCATTACCACATAGTGCCACACCAGAACTTCAAATCCACCAGTTGCTCTGTAAAGTTTTACAGCTAAGAAACCCCATACAGAGTTGCAATGAGTAGGAATCAACATGGTGACTGTGAGTTTATTTTGGTTTTAGGGTAGAATTGATTTCCTTGCCTTTTTTTCATGTAGAGATCACCTGGGATCCCTGGATGGCACAAACTTAGCTACTAACTAAAGGATTGGATGTTTGAGCCTACCCAGTAGCACATTGGGTAAAATATATGGTAATCCCCCTTTTAAAAAAATAATAAAATAAAATAAAATAGCCATTGAAAATCCTGTGGAGTCACCATGAATCAGAGTCCATTCTAGGACAACTGGTTTTGAAGCCAACCACACACATTGACCCATGACTGCCCCCTTCCATCTTCAAAGACAGAATACTGTATTTCACTGAACATTTCATCTTTACTCACAACTTTCTCTGAGTCACCTCTTCTTTCTCTACCAATTTTAACAACCCATCCAGAAAATCCAGTGTTCTAGTTTTAAGATCATCTGACTAACAACCTTAATATTCATTTACCAGGTAGACTTACATATTTGTAGGCTAAGATAGAAGCATAGATGGAGGAGCTAAGCACTTTTCTGTCTATCCTAACTATCAAAAAGTATTTCTCAGTTATGAAGTAATACAGTTGGAAGTTTAGAAAAAGAACATTTCTACATTAATATAAGAAAATATTTTTTAATAGTTTGAAATTAAGAAAAAGAGTTGTATAATAGCTTTTATAATAAATGCATAAATTTTTATCATCAAAAATATTTTATGGGAAACATGTAAGCCTGTCCTCAGCCTAAATACCTAAAAGGGTTTCTACAACTTTCCCAGTGAAATAGACCTCTTATGGAGCCTTTGCAGTGTATAGGACCTTAGGTGAAATCCTGAGCCCCATCCAGAACCTTATGAGATGGGACATTCCCACTAGAAAGGACAAGCAGACCAGTCTGGAACAGCTAGAGCAACAGAACATACATCTTTAAAGAAAGGATATCAGGAAAAAAAAAAAAAAAAACAGAATGAATACCTACAAAAAAAAAAAGTAAGATGTTTGCCGGGAATCCATCAAGGCAAAAAATCAAAAAAAAAAAAAAAAAAAATCCTCTAAGATTGAAACTCAAAAGGAACACATGAGCAGGCATGTCAGCTTACTGGTGACCATATTGGTCTACTGGTGAATGCAAGAGGGGAAAGGCAGCAATGAAGATATGGCTGAGTTCACCCACATTCCATAGATTCCTGTTGACCTGGAGATGAGAGAGAGAAGAGGAAGCGTTGGTTGGTCCAAAGTGTGGTGAGACATGGGGACACCTGAGCCCATGGTCTAGGACATAGCCACAGAGGGCTAGAGCTGAGAGTGAAGCATCCAGCTGATATGAAGTAAGGGGAGATGCACAAGAATGCTCAGACTTGCAGATAGTTCCCATTGACCTAGCTTCGATGGCTTGATAATCAGAACTTGACTAGAGGAAGTTAAAAAGAAAACACTTTTTGATAAAGGAAATGATTGTAAATTGCTAAAATTTGATGTACTTGATCTATATTCATGGAGGTAGTAGCTCAAAATACCAACGGAGAGGGAAGGAGTCTTCATATCAAGTACCAATGCTATCCCCTTTGTATACACGGTAGATAGGGACGGGCAACTTAGACATTGGCTACCTAAAATGAGGGTGCGATAAAGGCAAAAAGTGACTGGATTACAAGATTTCAAGAGGGAGTTTAATTTAAGAGTGTGTGGGGAAAGATAGAGTTCCACTGAATAATTTGTATCTTGTTTAGATGGGTCTGGTAAAAAGAGATGGGGATAAGATTCTTATGATTCAGTAGTGAGTAATTGTTATCATAACTAATTGTAACTGTCACAATTGTAAAGGTAGAAGTTTTGTAACAAAAACTGGGGAGTAGTTTATCTTACAGTACAGAAACATAGGACCCTAAGACCATCAAAGGAGAAGAGCAGAAATGGAATATGGGACCATATTCCTAGAAGCAGTGACACCAGAGATGGAGGCAGAGAAGAAGGCAAGGAGAGAGGGAGCAGTCGAGGGCTCAAGATTTATGGAGAGAGAGGGACTGAGAGCTGGCAGTCAGGAGTCAGACTTGCAGAATGTTCCCTTTAATGGTTTAAATTATTATATATGCCTGAGTTTGTTTGTTTTTTTAAGAGTTAAAATAAATAGAGAGAAATATTGTTAACTGATGGTACAAGGTGGGGATTACAATCATTGTAATGAAACAAAATATGTGATTTGTTGAATGTAAAACTTATGATCTACCCTGTAAACTTTCACTCAACTCAAGATAAAAACTTTGAAAAAAAATTTTTCTTTTCTTCACCTTGGAGATACAAAAACGATGAAAATGATACAGAAGGGAGACCATAAAGAAAGATAATTTAGATTAGATTACCTATCTTCTTGCAAATGGAATGTTTAAGATTTCTGAGAATAAAAATTGTATTTAGCAATTTCCCTTCTCATGTAGTACAAATAAAATACATTTAAGTTTAATACATAAAATAATAAAACTTTAATGTCATTTCCTTAACTTTCATTGTTTTTTGAAAATGGAGCTGGAATAAGAAAGAAGGCTGGTTAAGAAAACAGTGACTATATAAATTGTTTCTTTTGTATCCTTCCTTTACAACTTGTTGTTATTAATTGCCATCCAGTCATCCAACTCATAGTCACCCTGTGTAGGGTTTCCTAGGCTTTACATTTTATCAGGTGGAATCACTGGGCTACCTAGTGGATACATTATTTTAGTCAAGCTTTTAACTTCTCTGTGCTCACCTATTACATCTGTAAAATGGAGACGATAGGCTACACCCTGCCTCAAAGGATCACTATGAGACCAAAATTGATAAGAGTATTGGTGCTGTTGCTCTTGTTAAGTGTCATCGAGTCAGTCCTGACCCTGTATAGGATTTCAGAGGAGCAACTGGTGAGCTTGAACTACTGACCTTGTGGTCCAAACTGACTTTGCAGTCTGCAGTCCAGTGCAGAAACTTACAGTACCATACCAGAACTCCAGTATGAATATTAGATGAAATAATTAACCAAAAGAAACTATCTGTGAGTATAGCAACTTGGAAGAAATTGATCATTATTTTTTTTTTCATTCTTAATCTTGAAAAATCTCTATGTAAGAGAAAATAAAGCAGTTTTCATCCTTAGCAATGCACGAGTTTAAAGCTACCAATATATGTAAAAAGCATGACTGCCTTTGAATCAGTTGCAAAGAAAGAACATGTAATTTAAAATTTTTAACACACCAGTTGGTTGGTAGCCATCTACCAACCAATCTCATTAAGTCTTTCTCCTGTTAGCCTTTCTTCTATCTGAAATCATTAAAGCCAAAAAAGATATATTTTATGGATCAAAGCCAATTAACTATCCCCTGGTGTGCACAAAGTTAAGAACAGAGTTGTTTTATCTGAATTGTCACACTCAGAGAGTTCCATGCTAATTCTTTCTGTCCCCCAAAAGGCATGTCTTTAATCTAAATCCTTTTAGAAAATAACAGGAGCATTCCTAGCACATGGTGATTGATTTTATTCCCTATATTCATCTATATCATGGTTGTTGTTGTTGCTAAGTACCTTGGAGTTTATTCAGTTACACTCTATAGGGTTTCGAGTAGCAGCTGGTGTGCTTGAACTACTGGTCTGCGGTTTGAAGTCCAGAGCTTATCCTATAGTGCCACACCATAAGTCATATATATTGTGGTGCTTGCAGTTCAAACTGATCATATAGTCCAGTGCTTATCCTCTAGTGGCATATGGTATGGAATTGTAGGATAAGCAATGGACAGCAAGGGCAGTTTGAATTGAAAGGTCTCTAGGTCAAACCCAACAACTACTCCTCTGAAAGTTTATAGAGGGTCACTATGAGTCAGAAGTGATTCAACACATATAAAGAGTTTTCCAGACTTTAAAATATTTGGAGGAGCAGGAAGCTTCCTCTTTCACCTACAAACCAGTTTGCCATCAAATGCCAACCATATGGAGTCACTGCACTCCCATATGTATGTGCATATGTGGCTCTGAAGGATAATGCACTGGACTGCAAGGTAGGTTTGAACTGCAAGGTCAGTGGTCCAATCTCCCTAATTGCTCTTTAGAAATCCTATGTAGGGTCACTATGGATTGGAACCAACTTGACAGCACTTAACAATAACAGCAACATATGTGTATATATGTGCATATATATGCATATAGCGTCATCCTGGTGTGTCGTTGTAGGATATGCACTTAGTTGTCAGTTCAAATCCACCAGTCACTCCTTAGAAATGCTATACAGTGATGCTATGAGTTGGAACAGACTCAATGGCACTTTAACAATAACAATATATATATACTAATAAAGGGAAGCAAATGTCCTAGTGTGACAGTATAAGATAAGCACTGGACTGCTAATCCCAACATTGTTGATTCAAACCTAATAGTTGATCCTTGGAAATCCTATACAGGGTTGCTAGAAGTGGGGGCTGAGTTGAAGGAACTTAGCAACAACAACAATGGGAAACAGCAAATGATAATAAAAATACACTGACCCATCACTGAATCATCATTCTATTGTGTATTGTTATTGTTGTTAGATGCTTTCTAGTCAGTACTGAATCATAGCAACCCTATGCATAGCAGAAGGAAACCCTGCCCGATTGTTCACCAACCTCAAGATCCTTAAATGCTTGAGCCCATTGCTGCTGCAACTGTGCAGATATGTCTTGTTAGGGGTCTTTGATTTTTCCCCCCGATCCTCCATTTTACCAAGCATGATATCCTTCTCTAGGGACTGTTCTTTCCTGATAACAATGTCCAAAGTATGAGTGAGAAAGTCTGACTACCCTGGCTTCTAAGGAACATTCTTCCTACACTTCTTTCAACACCGTTTTGTTTGTTCTTTTGGCAGGTTATGATACGCTTTTTATTCTTATCCAACACCCTAACCCAAATGCATCAATTCTACTATGTTCTTCCATTTTCATTGTACAACTTGAACATGCATATAAGGTTACTGAAAATACCATGGCTTGGGTCAGGCACACTTTATTCCTCAAACTGACATATTTTGCAGCAGATGTGCCTAATGCAATATGTCATTTGATTCTGTGACTGAGGCTTCCATGAGTGTTGATGGTTGATCTGAGCAAAATGAAGTCTTTGACAACTTCAATGTTTTCTCCATTTATATGTTGTTTACTGGTCCAGTTATGAAGATGTTTGTTTTATTTACATTGAGATGCAACCTGTACAGAAGGCTGTGGTCTTTGATCTTCATCAGTGAGTATTTCATGTGTTTGCTTTCAGAAAACAAGGTGGTGTTTTCTGCATATCACAGGTGTAAATGAGTATTCCTCCAATCCTGATGCCATGTTCTTCTTCATATAATTCAGCTTTTTTTTAAAATTATTATTTGTTTAGCATACAGATTGAATACGTATGGTAAAAGTATACAACCCTTACAAACACCTTTCCTAATTTTAAACCATTCAGTGTCCCTGCTCTGTTTGAATAACTCCCTCTTGGTCTATATATAGGTTCCTTATGAGTACAATTAAGTGTTCCAGAATACTCATTCTCTGCAGTGTTGTCACCCATGGCTTGCCATGTTCCACACATTCAAAAACTTTGTGTGTGAATAAATAAAACATAGGTAAATATCTTTCTTGTTTTCTCTGCTTTCAGCCAAGACACATCTGATATCAGCAATGATATCCATTGAATTATCTTTAGCAAATTTGCATTGTGTGTGATACTAATAATATTGTCCAATGATTTCCACATTCTGTTGGGTTATCTTTATTTGGAATGGACACAGATATGGATCTCTTCTAATCAGTTGGCCAGGTAGCTGTCTTCCAAATTTCTTGGCATAGAAGATCGAGTGCCTCCTGTGCTGCATCAGTTTGTTGAAAGATTTCAGTTTGTATTTCATCAATTTATGGATCCTTATTCATTGCAAATAGTTTCAGTGCACCCTGGACTTCTTTCTTCAGTATCATTGGCTCTTGATCATATGCTACATCTTGAAGTTTTCAAATAAAGACCATTTCTTATTGGTACAGTGAATTGGTGTATTCTTTCCATCATCTTTTGATGCTTTATACATCATTCATATATGCCACCCATGGTGGTGGTGGAAGTGTGCCATTGACTCAGTTCCAACTCACAGCAATACTGTATTGAGTTTGTAAGGCAGTAAATCTTTATGGAAGTAGAAAGTCTAATTTTTCTCCCACATAGTGGCTGGTAGATTTGAACTGCTTTACAGCCAATATAGAATCCTTCATTATTAGAAGTTGAGGTTTGATTTTTTTCTTCAGTTCTTTCAACTTGAAAAATGTATACTGTGTTCTTCCTTTTTGATGTTCTAACTCCAGATCATTACACATTTCATTATAACATTTGACTATGTTTTCTTGAGCTGCCTTTTGGAATTTTATGTTCAGCTCTTTTACTTCATCATTTCTTCCATTTGCTTAAGCATCTCGATGCTGGAGATCAAGTTTCAGAGTCTCTTGTGACATCTATTGTGGATTTTTCCTTCTTTCTTTTCTTGATTACCTTTTGCTTTCTTCCTGTATGATGTTCTTGATGTAATCCCACAACTCTTCTGGTGTTAGGTTACTAGTGTCCAAGGCATCGAATTTGTTCTTGAGATGAGCTCTAAATTCAGGTTGTATATGTTTGTTCAAGGTCATATTTTGACTCATGTGGACTTGTTTTCATTTTCTTCACCTCAGCCTAAACTTGCATATGAGCAATTGGTGGTCTGTCCCTTAGTCGTGCCTGGTCCGTTTTTTGACTGATGATAGAGAGCTTTTCCACCATCTCTTTCTATAGATGTAGTCAATTTGATTTCTGTGTATTACATCTGGTGAACACCCCGTATGGACTGATTCTTTCTCTTTATTTCCAACCTGTGCATTCCAATCACCATTAATTATCAATATATCTTTAATACATATGTGATCAATTTCAGAGTGAAAAATTTGATAGAATTCTTCAATTTCATCATCATTGGCTTTAGTGGTTGGTGCATAGATTTGAATAATAGTTGTTTTAACTGATATTCCTTATAAGTGTATGGCTATTACTTTATCACAGACAGTGTTGTAATTCAAGATGGACCTTAAAATCTTGATGGTTCTTTTTGATGGTAAATGCAATGATATTTGTGTTCAATTTGTCATTCTTGGCATAGTAAATCATGGAGTATAAATAGATTTAAATAAGTAATTGAATATATTGCCAATATTGTCAATTGAATTAATTAAGAGCCCCTACCAGGCACTGTGAATAAATTAATTGTATTGTTGTTAAGCATAATGGAGTCAG
>NW_006408671.1:2305035-2311027 GCF_000296735.1 Chrysochloris asiatica
TATGTATATATATAGTCATATATATACATGAATATATACAAGAGAGAGAGACCCGGTGTGATGGTGCAGGATAATGCACTAATGCACCAGACAACAAGGTAAGTTATAACTGCAAAGTTAGAGGTTCAAACTCACCAACTGCCTTTCTGAAAATCTATACATGGTCACTATTGGTCAGAATCAATTCAACAACAAATAACAATAGGAACATATGCGGATAGATAGATAGAGATAGAGATAGACATAGAGGCAGATAGATAAATTTGGTTTTTGTTGTTGAGTGTTATAGATTCTATTCTGACTCATAGCTACAAATCTTTTTTATGAAGCTACAGAGCTCATACCTCATACCTTGTGGTTTGCAGTGCAGTGATTATCATATGGAGCTAACATATTCATATATATATATGTATTGGCACAATGGTAGCAACAACGGGTTCAAGCTTAACAAAGACTGTGAGGATGACATAGGACCAGGCAGTGTTTCATTTTGTTGTGCATAAGATCATTATGAGTAGAAACCAACATGACAGTAACTAACAGTAACAACATATATATGTATTACTGCAGGGAAACAGCAAATGACAAGAACCAAAATTTATTGGTCCATCATTGAAACATCATTCTACTTGGGTATAAGTATATTTAAATAAGCAATTCAATATAATGTCATTTGATAAAAATAATATTTCTTGTACATTTAATAAAAAGAAAAAACACCAATAGAATAGATTCCCAAAGGATGAGAATTGGTGATATCCCAGAAGAGGAATATAGTTCTAAATATATGAGGTAAATAGAGGTATAGGAGATAGAGCAGCAAGTGCAAGAAAAACTTCCCATTAATGTCAGAACTTCAATGTGGACAAGGAATTAGATAAAATTTTAAGCAAAGTGTATATTAAAGATGATGTTTTGTGTTCGTTTTTAAAACAAAAACTCTTACAAATAATTATCTATACATATAGAAAGAAAATTAATTCCTCTCAATCCATTGCAAAGAATTACAATGTTTCTTTAAATTGTAAGACACTAATTGGTTGGTATTTCATCTCCCAACTTATCCCATTGTCTTCTTTATTTTCAGTTTTTATATCATAGCACCATTGTAGTATTAAAATAGAAAATCTCTATCTTAGTAAATACTTGATTTATCTTAACATTTAGGATCATGGTTTTTGCTCCACTGCATAAATTATAATTAACTGTAAAAACATTGTTTAGATCAACTGACTAGGGTGTATTGTCAAAATAGGCAGGCTCATCTATATTATCTCAAGAAGCATCGGTAGTTTTTTTCCCTTCCTTTACTTAGTTTTATCACTTTTAGTGTGAAGAGTAGCTATTTATTTGTTTGTTTGTTTTTTCATAATTTTTGTTAGTTTCTACTCCAGTTCTTGTCTAGGTGAAAGATCTGAATAAACATTTGGAAAGACGGATTGGATATTAGTTTGTGTTGTTTTTTTAAAGGCTGTAATTTGTTTTTCAATGTGTTATTGTGAATTATGTGATAGTTTACATGGAGAACATTAGCTTTATATTCATTCCATCATATATTGTTTCATTGACATTGTTACAATCCCCTCCATGCATCATCAACCAACCAAAGTTTGCCCCCCAGTCATCAGCACACAGCCCCTCTCCCTCTCTGAGTCTAAAGTCTCCAGCCACTCCATCTCTGGCATCACTGCTTCTCTGGATAGGGTTTCACTCTCTGCTCTTCTCCCTTGATGGTCAAACCTTCACAATCAATCCAGATAACAATTAATCACTATTGTATCACAAGAGACCTATATGCATCTCCTTTCATCAGCCCTGCCTAGACGGATTGGATATTACTCAGTGAAGGTTCTACCTTGCTCTATGCCCTCTGGATCTATGTTCCCTCTTGAAAACTTGTAAGCCAGTCACTTCTTGCCTTCATAGCCCCCAATTTTGGGTAGCCAATGTCTAAGTTGCCCATCCCTGTCTACTCTGTGTATGAAAGGGGTGGGAATAATCCTTGCTGTAAAGATTTATTCTCTCTTTTGAGCTACTGCATCCATAGGTGTAGGTCAAGTTTATCAAATTGTATCAGATTACTCTTTTTTGTTCATCAAATTGTATCAGATTACTCTTTTTTTTCCTCTTATTTCTTCTTCTAGTTGAACTTTGATCATCTAGTCATTGAAGCCAGGTCAAGTGGGTAGTATCTGCAAGTGTGGGTTTTCCTATGCATATTCCCTTCCTTCTTATCAGCTGGACACTTCACTCTACATTCTAGTTCTCTGTGGATATGTCACTGACTCTGTACCCAAGAGTCCCCAGGTCTTACCACATTGCTGGCTAACCAGGTCTCCATCCAGGTTCACAGGAGTATATTGAATGTTGTAAGGCTTAACTCACAGCTTCATTGCTGTTTTTCCCTCCCTTCCCTTTATTGGTGACCAACATGGTCACCAATCAGAGCGTGTATTCCCATTGAGTCTTAGTCTTTTAAGGGGGTTTGTCCTGAGGTGACCTGACCACTTGCCTTGATGTCTCCTGGACGAGTAACTTGCTTGTTCTTGTAGTAATCAGTTGGACTGCTGTAATTGTTTTGTATTTTTCCTGTTGGTCTTTCTTTCAAGAAGTACCTTCTGTTCTTCTTGCTACTCCAGGCTGGTGTGCTTGTCCTTTCAAGTGGAAATTTCCCACCTCAGAAGATTCTGCATGCTGTTCAGGATTCCACCTATGGTCTTATGCAATGTAGAGGCTCCTCATGAAGTCTCCTTCACTGGGCACTCTATAGCCCCATTTTAGGTATTCCAATCAGTTATAGCTAGAAGACAGACTTACAAGCTTTCTATGGTCATATTTCTGGCTATTCCTTTCTCTCCCCTTCAAGTGTCTATTTTATAATGGTATGTCAGGGAAAAAGACAGATTAACATTATATCCCCCATTTTGTCCATTCCAATGGCTATTAATTTTGATAGAAAACATAATGTAACACATATTTTATGACCTGTATTCTTGTACTATCTCTAAATACAAATTCTATTGATTTATTTAATCCTTAGAAAATAATTAGAACAACAATTATAAGTAGATATATTTCAAAACCTACTGAAATGCAAAGAAAAATAGGGTATATAATTGAAAACCCTGATATATCATGGGCACTGTGTTGTCAGAACAGATACTCAACCAATCAAAACAAATTTTAGCTCATATAATATATAGTTCTTTCTTTCAAGAACTCACAACACAATAAAGAAAGAAAAGGAGACATAACTGTCTAAAACACAAGGCAAAAATATAAAATATACAAATGGTGTCATGCACAAAAGCAATCAGCAGAAAACAAGGACTTCAAAGAAAAAGAAGCCTTTACATTGAATGCTAAAATGTTCAGCAAATAAAGCAAACAGCAAACAAAAGAAAAATAAACTCCCACAAACATATAAATAGATTTACAATGAAAAAAATACTCCTTCAAAAACATCTAAATAGGGGAGAACAAACAAGATGTTGGAGAGGGTACAGTGAGGAGCTCTGTCAGCAACAACACAGAACACCAGACCCAGCAGGACAGAGGATGGTCCCAGAACTCTGAACCACATATAAAAGAATATTTAGAAAGTTGGAAGGCTTACAGCCAGTGAAATTTGTAGGAGAAGAAAGAAATCCTGTGCTTTCTAATCCAAGGCGCTCAGATGCTCCCTAAGCAGCCATCTTGGGCTAGACAGAACTAGGAAAGGATCAGAGCAACCACGGATGCCTAACAGAACCATGGAGATAAAAGTCTGGACACATTATTCCTATCTGTTTATTGGACTCTTGTCTGAGCACCTCCATTCATTAGAGGGGGTGCCTGCATGAGTGGACATCCCATCTACATCCTCAGAGTGTTCTTTTATGCATGCACATAGATCTCCTCAAAATTTAGAGGAAAAGATTCCACTAAAAACCAAATGGCAATGAAAACCAGGCATAGATGGCCCTCAACTCTTTATCACTAGGAAAATTCCTAAACAGGGATGTGGAGCAAGACAGGCAGACTAAAAAGGAAACAGGCCAAAAATAAAATCTTGAATCACAATGGCATCTTGAAATTTCTCAGGAAGAAGAGTGAAAAGGGAAGCTCATCTCCTGATCATATCTACCTAGAGGCAATAAGAACACATAAAAAATACCAAAACACACACCCATCTAAGTATTAAGGCCACAGCTAACCACTGAATATGACCAAACAGAAACAGATGACCATATCAGCACATGTCCAGAAACGAGATAAAGTGAGTAAGACAAATGAGTTGGAGATAGACCTACACTCCATACTGGGAGATGGGCAGGCTTTGGAAATGCCTGAGAAGGAATTCAGAAAAATGATTATAAAATGTATCAAAACACATTACAATGAAGTTGAGAAAAATAAGGGAGAAGTCAGGAAAGCACTACAGGAACAATCAAATAAGATAGATACAGCTTTGGAAACAATTCAAAACCTACAGAAAGAGGTCCAAATGATTAATAATAGAATATCAAAAATGGACAATACACTGAAAGGTCAAAGGACTAGAATTGAAGAGATGGAAGTCAGGACTAGTGTCAGATACATCTCTCAATACCACTAAAATAGAAGAACAAGCAGAAAACATTATTTAAAAACCCCAAGGAATGTCTAATATTCATGTTGGACAGCATGAAGAGGAATAACTTAAGAATTATCAGCATTCCTTAACAGGAAGAATCACACAAGTCCACAGAAGAGATAGTTGAAGAACTTGTGGAAGAAAATTTTCATAACATCCTGAAAAGCCAAAAGATAAGCATCCAAGAAACTCAATGAACCCCAGCAAGGATAGACTCTGAAGAAAATCACCAAGACATAAAATAATCAAGCTTTACAAAATCAAAGATAAGAACAGAATCCTGAAGGCAGCTATGGAAAAGAGAAGTGTAATATACAAAGGCAAGCAAATAAAATTAAGCTCAGATTTCTCAACAGAAACCATGCAGGCAAGAAGGCAATGGGACGACATATATAAAACTCTGAGAGAAATAAAACTGCTGACTAAGAATCTCTACCCAGCAAAGCTGTCAATCAAATATGATGGTATAATCAAAACATTCCAGAATACACAGAAGCTAAAGGATTTTGCCAAAGCCAACCCTACTTTGAAAAGCATCTTAAAGGGAGTTCTGTGGACAGAGAACCAACAAGAACAGACAACAAGAGATCAATGTACATGGCAGCATTGCCTGAAAGTCAATAGACAAACGGAAGAGTTGAGAACATAATGAAACTATAAGAACAAATTCAGAGGATCTGGGAGGTCAGTCTATGATCAAAACAATTACAATAGGAAAGAAAGTAAACAAAGAGGAACAGATATCTAGGCAGTGGGAAAGTCAGGTAGATTACAAGATAAAATAGCCTGACTTAAATGGAGGGAAAAGTTAATGGAATGTAAGCTAACCACAATGGTGGGGTTGGGGTGGGAGGTTTAGGGAGAGGTAGAGGGAGGCAACGATAGAGCACAGGGTAAGGACAGACACATCATGGGGTGTTGGGGAGGGCAATACAAGAAGGGTGAGGAGGTGGAAGAACAAGATAGATAGGGTAACACCAAGACAGGTTTGCATGGGCTAAGTGGGACAGAGGTAAATAGTGATGCATGCTTAAACTTGGAACAACAGGGCTCTGTGATACAGGGATCTAGGCATAATTTAAAGAGGGGAAATAATACTAAGATGCTTGCCTGTCTTATGAATATTGGTTTCCCTTGCCTACTGTTGTAAAATAGACACTTGAGTGGAAGAGAAAGAAATGTTGGGAAACAAGATTACAGAAAACTTGTAAACCCGTCTTCAGCCTATAATTGATTGTTGTTGTTGTTGTTGTTGTTAAGTGCCATCAAGTCGGTTCCAACCCATAGTGACCCTGAACAGGGTTTCCGAGGCTGTAAATCTTTACGGGAGCAGAAAGCCTCATCTTTCTCCTGCGGAGCAGCTGGTAGTTTCGAACC
>NW_006408671.1:2311132-2321984 GCF_000296735.1 Chrysochloris asiatica
TGCCCAGTGAAACAGGCCTCTTGTGGAGCCTTGCAGAGTATAGGACCTTAGGTGGAATCCTGAGTCCCATCCAGAACCTTCTGAGGTGGGACATTCCCACTAGAAAGGACAAGCAGACCAGCCTGGAACAGCTAGACTGTCATATTCAAAGAAAGATCATCAGGAAAAACCCAAAACAAAAATGTCAGTATGACAGGCTATTGAAAGTATAAGCAAGCTGTTCACTGGGAAGTCATCAAGGCAAGCAATCAAGTTCCTTCAGGACAAACTCCCCTCTAAGACTGAAATTCAAAGGAACACATATACAAGCATGTAAGCTTGCTGGCAAACACATTGGTCTACTGGTGAGTGGAAGAGGGGAAAAGGCGGCAATGAAGACATGGGCTGAGTTCAACCATTATCCATTGACTCCCGTTGACCTGGAGATGAGAGAGAGAAGAAGAGCTTGTTGGTCTAAAGTGCGGTGAGACTTGGGGAAACTTGAGCCCTTGGACAGGACATAGCCACAGATGGCTAGAGCTAAGAGTGAAGCATCCAGCTGATATGAAGTGAGGGGAGATGCATAAGAACAGCCAAAATTGCAGACTGTACCCATTTGACCTAGCCTCGATGGCTTGATAATCAGAACTCGACTAGAGGAAGATAAAAAAACAAACAACAAAAAAAAAAAAACTTTTTTGATAAAGGAAACAAGTGTAAAATACTACCATTTGATGAACCTGACCTATAGTCATGGAGGTAGTAATTCTAAATACGAACAGACAGGGAAGGAGTCTTCATCTCCAGTATCAATGCTGTTTCCACTGTACACAAGGATAGGGATGGGCAACTTAAACATTGGCTACCTAAAATGAGGGAGCAATAAAAGCATGAAGTGACTGGCTTACAAGGTTTCAAGAGGGAGTTTGATTTAAGAGTG
This sequence comes from Chrysochloris asiatica, assembly GCF_000296735.1. Lineage (NCBI taxonomy): Eukaryota > Metazoa > Chordata > Mammalia > Afrosoricida > Chrysochloridae > Chrysochloris > Chrysochloris asiatica. Next base: position 2,312,052 of record NW_006408671.1, read on the forward strand.
TGTGGGGGAAGTAAGAGTCCGCACTGAATAGTTGTCATCTTGTCTAGATGGTTTTGATTAAAAGAGATGGAGTTTAAGATTCCCATGATGCCATAGTGAGTACTTGTTATCATGATTAATTGTGACAGTCACAATTGTAAAGGTAGAAGTTTTGTATCAAAAATGAGGGAGCAGTTAATCTACAGTTCAGAAACAGATGACCTGAAGACCATCAAGGGAGAAGAGCACAAGCAGAATGTGAGACCTTACTCAGAGAAGCAGTGACACCAGAGTTGGTGGCAGAGATGGGGACATGGAGAAAGGGAGCAGCTAAAAACTCTAGATTCATGGGAGAAGAGGGACTAAGAGCTGGCTGCCAGGAGGCAGACGTGAAGGATGCATCCTTTGGTGGTGTAAATTATTATATACGTCTGAGGTTTTTTTTTGTTTTGTTTTTTTTAAGTGCTAAAATGACTAGTGAGAAATACTGTTAACTAATGGTACATGGAGGGGAATGTAAGCATTGTGATGAAACAAGTTGTATCATTTTTTTAAATGTAAAACTGATGATCTGCCCTGTAAACTTACACACAATCCACAATAAAAACTTAAAGAAAAAAACAAAAAACAACATCAAAATGAAAAATAGACCTATATGTTTTTAAAATGTATTTTGTGAAACATTTGTGGTATCTGTATAGAGAGGATAAACATACACATCTGTCTAAAGTCTGTAAATTTCTGTTCATGTTGATGTATTAAAATTAAAAAAATAAAAACAAAATTACTAAAGAACTAAAAGCGTATGTTGAGAGTCCTTGTAATTCCCTTTCACAAATTCAGGCCAATATTCCAATATATTTAAACATTATATAGCTTCATGGAAAGAAGATAATATATTTACACACATACACATAGAATGTTTCTATAACACATGTATTCATCAGTATATATTAGCATACTTTGCCATGGTAATATAATGAACTTTTAAATTTTATTCACTCAAATTGTTCTCTGGCTTTGATGTATCATCAGGAATAATTCAATAATACATTTTGTTTCTATCTTGCCATTCCAACATTTCAACAGATGGGTTATAGGACATAATAACAACAAAGAGGTCAGGAGAGCCATACAAGGTGTTTATTGCCCCAGTTATGAGGAAACCCCTTTTACCTACTCTTACAATTGATTGGCCAACATATATAATTAACTACCACTGAAAGATCATTGACAAATGTGAACAGACAAAGGAGGTGAGAGTGACCAGACACTCGTCATCATTAATAATATCTACCACACAACCATGTTTCCCTTTCATGAAGAGTACTATGAGAGTAAATATGAAGGGTTATTGTTAAATGCCATTTAGTCGATTCCAACTCATAGTAACAGGAAAACTATCAGCACCAGAATATAGAATATTGAAATATTATGAATAGAACAAAAGTATTAACAGATGCTGTGCTGAAGATGAGTACTTCAGTTTAAAAGACACTCAAATACAACTGTGAAAGGGCTGCCTCCACAAACTAGAGCAGACCATCATGACAAAATGGAGTAAAACTTTCAGGACAATTATTTGATAATGGGACACTACTCAAAATGAGGAGAAACAACTATAAACAGCCTTTAATAATTAGAACATGGAATGTAAGAATTGTGAATATAGGTACACTAAAAGTTGTCAAAATGAAATGTAACACACAAACATCAATATCCTAGTCATTAGTAGCTGATATGGACAGGTATAGGGGATTCTGAATCTGACAATCATATAGCCTACTATATTGGGAATGACAAATTAAGAGGAATAATGTCTCATTTATTATCAAAAAGAACATTTCAAGGCCTATCTTGAAGTATAATGTTGTTTGTGATAGGATAATATCCATTCACCTGCAAGGTAGATCACTTAATGCCATTATTATTCAAATTCACACACCCACCACTAAAGTCAGTAGTGATGAAATTGAAGAATTCAGCTAGCTTTTTCAATCTGACATTTATCAAACATGTAATCAACATGCATTGATAATTAATTACTGGTAATTTGAATGCAAATGTTGGAAACAAACAGCAAGGGTCAGTATTTGGAAAATATGACTGTAGTGGTAGAAACAAGGCTGGAGATTGCATGATATAATTTTGAAAGATTAATAACTTCTTCCTTCAAAATATCTATTTAAAAAACATAAGAGAGAGGTGGGGCTTGATGATGGATAGGGTAAAGGTGCAGTGAAGGTCTCTGTGAGCAATACCGCAGAATACAGATGCAGCAGGTTCAGGCAGAGCATCGAAACTCTGAATCACATATCTAGGAATATTTTTAAAGTTTGAAGGCTTATAGCTAGTAGCACTTGTAACAGATGTAAGAAATCTTATACTTTAGAATCTGCTGGGCTCGGCAGCCTGGAGTTAACTTGGATGAGACCAACGGCATGAACAAGTGAGGGAGCAAGCAGATCCACCACAGAATAACACCATGGAAACCTCTGAACCTCGGAGCAAAGGTGGAAAAAATGATTTGTTGGTTTTACTTTGTTCTCATTTTATATATTTGGAGGGTATCTGTTCATTTTCCTCCCACTGTTTGTGCGCCTTCATTTTGGTGACTAGAGGGGGTGCCTGAGCGAGTGGACATCCCCCACCCCCACCACTGGTGGGTTCTTCTGCCACACATGTGCACAAATAGTCTCAGGATTTAAAGAGATGGGCAGCTCAACAGCCAGCCCTGAACTGTTTATCAATAGGGAAAAGGCCAGAACAAAGGGTGTGCAGAGGGAGAGAGAGTTTAAAAACAACGCAAGCCAAAAATTAAATCTTGAGGTACAGCATAACAACCAACAGTGGCGTCTTAAAATTTATTAGGTGGCATTGAAGGCAAGAAGGTGAAAGAGGATACTAAAATCATACTCATATTGGGCTAAAGGTTTTTTTTTCCCTTCTTCTTTCCCTCCTTTCACTTTTCTGTGATTATAGACTATAGTATTCAATCTAGGTTTTCTTGATGCTGTTTTTTGGTGGGGTTTTTTTTTTTTTTTCTTCTTATTTTCTTGGCTTTTGCTGTTTTGTGTTTTTTTTTTTTTTTTGTTCTCCCTTTTATATTGTTTTATAATATATATATTTATTTTATATCTTTCTCTCCCTACATTACGCAAGAAGAGACAGCAATTGCTGCCATATACTCAAGAAACAATCACACCCTATATAATCCCACAATCTAGGCAAAAACAACTACCAACTGCCATACAGCAGGAAGGCAGACAACACCTGTGAAAGTTACTATGATTTAAGCAATAAGAAGAGTGAAAAGGGAAGCGCACATCATGATCACATCTACCTGGAGGCAGTCAAAAAGCATAAAAAATACCAAAACACACACTCAATTAAGTATTAAGGTCACAGGTAAACACCAAACATGTCCAAGAAGCAAAAGCAGATGTCCAGAAAAAAGACAAATGACCTAGAAGTAGACCTGGACTACATTCTGGAAGGATGGTAGGCCTTGGAAATCCCTTAGAAGGAATTCAGAAAATTATTATAAAAAGTTTCAAAACACTTTAAAATGGAGTTGAGAAAAATAAGGAAGAAGTCAGGAAAGCATTACAGGAACAAAATCATAAGATAGATACAGCATTGGAAACAATTCAAAACCTATAAAATGAGAACCAAATGATCAATAATAAAATATCAGAAATAGACAATACTGAAACAGCAAAGGAGTGGAATAGAAGAGATGGAAGGCAGAACTAGTGGGCTGGCAGATAAATATCTCAATACCGCTAAGATAGAAGAGCAAGCAGAAAAAAGGATAAAAAAATCCGAAGAAGGTCTAAGATTCATGTTGGACAACATGAAGAGGAATAATTTAAGAATTATCAGCATTTCTGGAACTGGAAGAATCACAAAAGTCCACAGAGGAAATAGTTGAAGAAATGCTGGAAGAAAATTTCCTTAGCATCCTGAAAAGTGAAAAGATAAACATTTAAGAATCTCAAAAAACCCCAGGAAGGATAGACCCCAAAAGAAAATCACCGAGACATACCATAATCAAGCTCTCCACAATAAAAGATTGGGAGAAAATCCTGAAAGCAGCTAGGGAAAAAAGAAGCATTACCTACAAAGGAAAAAAAAAAAAAAGTCAGATTAAGCTCAGATCTCTCAGCAGAAACCAGGCAGGCAAGAAGGCAATGGGGAGACATATATAAAACCCTGAAAGAAAAAAACCTGGCAATCAAGAATCCTTTATCCAGAAAATCTATCAGTAAAGTACAATGGTGTAATCAAAACATTCCGGAATAAACAGAAGCTAAGGAATTTTGCCAAAGCCAACCCTGTGCTACAAAACACCCTAAAGAGAGATCTGTGAACTGAAAACCAACAAGAACAGACAACAAGCAGAGATTGACATACATGGCAGCATCTCCCAAAACTGAATTGACAGATGAAAGAGTTGAGAACAGAAGAAAACTATAAGAACAAATTCAGAGAATCTGGCAGGTCAGTCTTTGATCAAAACAATTACAATGTGAAAGAAGGTAAACAAGTATGAACAGAGATCCAGAAGCTGAGAAGATCAGGTAGATTACAGGATAGAATAGACTGCACTAAATGGAGGAAAAAGTTAATGGAATATAAGATAACCTCAAAGAAAATTAACACTTCACAGCATAACAAGAAAATGAAAATCCAAGAAGAACACAGAAATATTGAAATTGTGAGGAAACTCAAAAGAAAGAACACAAAAAGCATGAACTCAGCAAAGGAAGACATGCAAAACAAAGAAAGCAACACCACAACAAAAAGCAATTATTCTATACCTGTCATCAATTATACTGATTGTAAATGTATTAAATGGGCCAGTTAAGAGACGGTGGGTCACAGAATGAGTAAGAAAACAAGATCCTTTAATATTCTGTCTACAAGAGACACATCTTACACATAGAGACAAAAACAGATTAAAAGTCAAAGGATGGAAAAATATATATATATACCAAGCTAACTGTAATCAACATCAAACAGCAGTGGCAGTACCGACCTCTGACAAAATAAACTTTAAGGCAAAAACAAGCATATTGGCAAAGATGGACATTGTCTCATGATTAAAGGGACAATTGAACAAGATGACATACCCATAATAAACATCTATGCTCCCAATGAAAGAGTTTCAAAATATGTAAAGCAAACTCTAGTAGATTTGAAGAAATAGATGAATCTACAACAATCATGGGTGATTTTAATACATCGCTTTCAAAAATGGTAAGACCAACCAGAAAGAAACTTGAAAAAAACAGAGAGGAACTAAACAACACAATCAGTATACTGGACCTCATAGATGTGTACTGAGCATTCAACTCAACAATAGCACAATACACATTCTTTTCTAGTGAACATGGTAGATTCTTCAGAATAGACCCTGTCTTAGTCCACAAAACAATCCTCCATGAATTTACAAATATCAACAAAACTACAAAGCATCTTCTCAAACCACAATACTCTCAAAATAGACATCAACAATAGAAAGACCAAGAAAATAAAGTCAAATACATAGAAACTGAATAATACCCTGCTGAAAAGTGACTAGATGTAGAAGAAACAAAATATGATCTCAAAATGTTCTTAGAGACAAACAAGAATGAAAAAAAGCATACCAAAATCTTTGGGACACGGGGAAAACAGTGCTGACAAGAAAATTTATTCCAATAAATGTACACATCTAAAAAGAAGAAAGAACCAAAATTAAAACATTAACACAACATCTACACCAAGCAGTAACAGAACAACAGGGGGAACCTATACATGCCAAAAGAAAAGAAATAATAGATATTAAAGCAGAAATAAATGAGATAGAAAACAGAAAAACTACAAAAAGAATCAACAGGAAAAAAAAATTTTTTTAAAGGATTAACAAAATTGACAGAATATTGGCAAACTTAGCAATAGAAAAGAGGAAGAAGACACAAATAACATGCATTAGAAACCACACAGGCAATGTCACAACAGAACAAAAGGAAACCAAAAAGATAATAACAGAATACTATGGAAAGTTGTACTCCAACAAATTTGCTAACTTAGAAGATATGGATACATTTTTAGAAAAACATGACCTACCTAAACTTACACAGAGTGAAGCAGAACAGTCCAATAACAAAAGAAGAAAATGAATAGGTCATCAAAAAACTCCCAAACAAAAGTTCAGGCCCAGATGGCTTCACTGGTGAGTTCTACCTAACATTCAGGGAATGTGAAACTTCCTAATACATTTTATGAAGCAAACATAACCCTCATACCAAACCAGGGAAAGTAGTCACTAAGAAAGAAAATTATAGACCAATAACCCTCATGAATAATGATGTGGCACTGGAGGCACTCATTCATTTATGCCAAAAAATTTGGAAGAAAGCATCTGTTCAACAGATTGAACTAGATCCTTATTTGTGCTCATTGCAAACAAAGCATATTGAAAAGAGAGCCACTGGAATGCTGAAATTATCAGAAAGGATCATTAATATCACATGGAAGTACATTTTTGCTAAAGATATTTCAAAAAGAGCTGCAATATTACATTCAATAGAACAGCCAGAGGTTTAAGCCAGATTCAGACAAGGACATGGAATAAGGACTATTATCGATCATTGCTGATGTTAGATGTATCTTGACTTAAAGCAGAGAATACAGGAAATATATTTATGTGCTTACGGACTATACAATGGCTTTCAACTATGACAAGCTATAGCAATGTTGTGGAGAATGAGTATTTCAGAACATTTCATTGTGATGATGAGGAATCTGCACATAGACCAAGAGGCAGTTGTTCCAACAGGACAAGGGGACACTGAATGGCTTAAAATCAGGAAATATATGTACCAGGGTTGCATTCTTTCATCATGCTTATTCAATTTGTAAACTGGGCAAATGATCTGAAAAGCTGTATTATCTGAAGAAGAACATAGCAAGACCATTGGAAGACTACAAATGAACTACTTGCAATACATAGATGATACTACCTTGCTTGTTGAAAGTACAGAGGTCTTAAAATACCTACTGATTAAGATGGTAGACACATCCTTCGGTATGGGCTGCACCTCAATGTAAAGAAAACAAAAATCCTCAACACTGGGCCAATAAATAACATGAAGATAAATGGAGATGTATTGAAATGGACAAAGACAGCATTCATAGAAGCAGCAGTTTAGAAATTCAATGGCTTATTGCATTAGGCCTGCTGCACAAGACCTCTTTAAAATGTTCAAGAGCAAAGATGTTAGTTTGAGGACTAAGGTGCATCTGACCCAATCCATGGTATTATCCATAGCATCATGTGCATTTGAAAGCTGGATAATGAATAAGGAAGACCATAGAGGGATTGATACATTTGAGTTAATGTGCTGGAGAAGAATTTTTAAAGTACTATGGATTATCAAAAGAACGAACAAATCTATGTTAGAGATTCAGTAAAAATGCTTCTTAGCAGCAAAGATGGCCAGATTGCATCTCTTTGGACATATTATTAGGACAAACCAGTACCTAAAGAAGTACATCATGCTTGGCAAAGTGGAGGGTCACTGAGAAGGAGGCAGATCCATCAATGAGATTCATTGGCATGGTGGCAGCAACAATGGACTCAAGCATAGCAATGATTGTGGTGCTGCTGCAGGACTGGGCAGTGTTTCCTTTGTTGTGCATATGGTCTCTATGTGTCAGAACCCACTCAACAGCTCCTAAGGATAAAAGCATTTGCGTAAGTGCTAGTTACATAGCGGTTCAGCTTCTCCATTAGTTTCCTGACCAAGAAGCACTATTTTTAGTGACATTTGAAGTTTCAGGCCTGTTTGGCATAAAAATGAAGTTGTACAGAGAATATATTGTAATGAGAATGAGGAGAGGTGTGCTCATTTTTCTGCATCTGCCACAAAGTCATATTTGTTCTTCTAGGGGGAAAAAAAAGACTTAATTTTTCTGGGTTACAGTTTCTTTTATTCTAAAGAATTTTCAATCAGGGGACTAGCAAAGATATTTAAGCTCAATCATACTATGTACAACATGATGCATTTAAACATTTTAGTTAAATTGTTCAATTTCTATGCTAGGAAACATGGCTAGTCAAAATGGTGGTTAAATAATAAGCAAAAATTCAGATACTAAAAATTATTCTTTGTTTCTCTTAGCATCTTTACTATGTGATTTGTTTATAATGAAAGCTCCTTTTAATGAGGTCCTTATGATACTATGAAAATGAATTCTACCCCAGGGTAGAATCCTAAACGGACCTTATTTGTTAAAACTAAAATTCTGCAATGCAATAATATTGCTGTTTCAATAGTTATCCTCGGGTATACATGAATGAGAAAAGTACTGGTAAACTTTAGAAGACTTTTCTTTCATATACCAAGCATGCTACTTTGTTGTAACATTTATTTTAATATTCTTAAAAACATTTTAAAATCTGCACAAGAAACGTTTTTTGCAGTGATGAATAATTTGCAGCCATTATTGCATCTACTATTAAAACATTTCTTTTCAATACAGAACTTTAGGATCAAGTAGCTCACTTAATATGCTATATGTTGTTGTTTTCAAACTAAGGGTAGAAAAAGAAAAGGATAGATAAGGGATAAAATATAACCTTTCTTTATGTTAGGGGGAGAAACTAGCCCATGAACCTAAAATGACACCTTAGAAAGGATATTATTTATAGAAGCTAGAACATAAAAGGAAATGCCAGGAGATGTCAAAATTGATTGAAACACTCAACCTTGACAGCACTGAAATTTGCAGGTTGAATACCTGCCACAATTTGTGAATGATCCTCTATATTCTCAAATTGCTTGGTTTAGCTAGCATTGTGATATAAATGGATGAAAGAAGGCAAGAAACTATAAGCCAGTTACTTCCTCAAACTTGGCCTAATATATGTTACACTGCACTACAAAAAGAATGGATTGGTGGTGAGATGAATTTTACCCTTTTGTTAATATCCCTTGTCTAATATACGTTGCTGTTGCTAAGTGCCATGGAGTTGGTTCATAGCAACCCTGAATAGGATTTCCAAGGAGTGTCTCGTTGGTTTTAACGCTGTTCTTGTGGTTTGCATTCTAGTGCTTATCAAAACTAAAATTTTAGAGTTTTTCTAATAAAGAGTTCAGTTCTATATTTACATGATCTATCTATAAACACACATTATTTTATTAAATGTGTGTATTTGCATGCCGTTATAAGTTATTTAGTTATAATCATCTATGAGTACATGAATGTTAAGATTGCTGTTGTTGTTTTTGATAAGTGCTGTTGAGTAAATTCCAATCCATAGTGACCCTGTGTAGAGTTTCCAAAGAGCAGTTGGAGAGCTTGAACCCCAATCTTGCAGCTCAAACTGACTTTGCAATCCAGTACATTAACCCACAGTGTACACCAGGACTCCTATTAACACAGGCTAATTAAATTTAGGCAACACAGGCTAATAAAAGCCTGCTGATGGAAATGTTTGCATCAGAATAAAACTTGAATGGAAATAAAATTACTTCACTTCAATTAGATGAGAAACAAGATAAATGGTATGCTATGGAAACTGTTTCACTGTTTGAGATTATTATCAGCTTAATACAATTTTAACCCTTTTCAAGCCACACACAACCTTTATATTCTTTAAACACATACATACATACAAACCGATATACACATGCAGATTATCTTAAATGTAGAAGAAAAAGGAAAAAAAAATATTTTAGTTAAAATACAAATCCAAAATAAACATTTGTACTGATATTTGAATTAATTGTTTAAATGTAATTGCCACTATCTCATAAAACAATGGTAAAGTTACATATTACATACATCTTAACACTTTAACTATGTTGTGGTTGTTGTCAGGTGTGATTGAGTCGGAACCAACTCATAGTGGCCCCATGCACAGCAGAACGAAACAATGTCCGATCCTGGGCCAACCTCACT
>NW_006408671.1:2324835-2327848 GCF_000296735.1 Chrysochloris asiatica
AATCAAGATGTTCTCTCCTAATCCTATCAATCCTGGAGCAATCAAGATAAGCTCTCCCAAGATGGCAGCTCCTGGAACAGCTGAGTGTCTTGATCCAGAAAATAATGGATTTCTGGATTCTCCTGCAAATTCCCCAGCTAAAAACCCTCTGAACTTCCAAACATACCTTTATATTTGTTACAGAGTTCCAACTCATGAGTCCTCTTGACCCGGTATTCCATGTTGTTGTTGACCGATCTCCTCACTACACATCTACCCAATCCGCCATCTTCAAGGTGGAAGCTTTAACTATATTCTCTCTTAATTTTAAATACTGAATGCAAGTGATGACTTTGAAAAAAAAAAAAAAAACACTGATAAATTTGAAGTTCCCATATAACCCTATCAATAGAAATAGAACTGTTGATAAAATGCACAAAAGATTTAGCATTTAAACATAAATTTAAACAGACAATGATTGTATCTTTGTCTTCCCCAACGTATTTTCCAAAAGGAAAGAAATAGAATCTTTAAGAAAACTATTTTATTAAAATAAAATGACATTTTTTTTTGTTACATTAGGAGATTTAAAAAAATTATACATTCAATTAAAAATATATTTTATCAGTATATGGGACATTGTCATTAAACAGCAAGTTCTTTAGTATCATTAGTTTTACATAATGCTGGGAAATAGGCTCTGAACGTCCCACTACCACCACCCAAAAAAGCCCTCATCTAATAAATATTCAAATATAAAATTCATTTGCTCTACTTAAGTTAGAAACAGGAAAAAAGAGAATTTGATTAAGACATAAAAAGAGATGTGAGTATTCCTTTTTGGAGAATGTACACATTTTATTTACATGAAATGCATGTTATTTCTCCTTTAGTATCTGTTTATCACTCCAACTTCATATAAACCCAACCAACACTGCTTAAACAATTACTTTTGAAACACCTACCTGCCTCCATTTAATCTTCCTTTAGCTGTGATGTTGTGATTCTATTTCATCTCTAAAACAAATGAATATCCCTAGAAACCTTATACAGGGGTTCAGAAACTGAATCTTTACAGGAACAGGCAACCTCATTTTTTTTTTTAATTTTGGTTAGCAGCTTGTGAGCTAAAATTGTCCGCTTTCAATAGTTTTACCCATAGTGCCACCAGGGTTCCTTATTCTGTCAATGATAATATCATCATTACCCTGGGCAGGGCTGATAACTCAATGATTACAACTCTGATGTCAATAACTTGTGGTTTTTGCTGTTGTCAAGTGATATCAAGTTGATTCCAATTCATAGCAACCCTGTAAAGGGTTTCTAAGGAGTGGCTGGTGAAATTGAACTGCCAGCTTCACAATTCAAGCCAACCTTTCAGTTCAGTGTCTATCCTGTAGTGCCACACCAGGACCTTGACGACAACTACTATAATTGACAATCCTGATAGCTGAAATAAATTTTGAATAAATGAGGAGAAGTAGTGCAGCAATGTGGTATCATATTGTTGGAAACAATAGATGTATGAAATTAGCTTTGTATATTCAAATTTCAACACTTATTTCTCACTTTGTTGTACTGTGGTGACTCCCATGCTGTTGTGATGCTGGAAGCTATGCTACCGGTATTTAAATACCAGAAGCGTCATCCAGAGTATACAGGTTAAAGCAGAGCTTCCAGACTTAGACAGACTTAAAAGAAGGAGAGGTAGTCTACATCTGACTGCCTATCCACTAAAACCTTATTTATAGCAGTAGTGGTTATTCAGATATAATGCCAAAAAATGGGTCCCTCAGGTTGGAACATACTAAAAATATTATTGGGGAAGACCTGCCTCCTCAAAGTACAGTTAAACAAAATGACGTGAATTGTGCAATTTTCAAGATATTCATTTGTATTTAGGGCACAACTCAAAATTAGGAGAAACAGCTCTAAACATTTATTAGTAATCACAACATGTAATGTATGAACTTTGAATCTAGGTAAATTGGATGTTGTCAAAAAAAAAAAAAGCAACACATAAAGATCGATATCTTAGATACATATTTTTGAGGTGAAATGGACCATTTTGAATCAGGCAATCATATATTTTACTATGTCAGAAACCCATCTGAAGAAGAATGGTTTAGCATTCTTTGTTGAAACGAACAAATCAAGACATATTTAAAGCACAAATGCAGTCTCTGATAGGATAATATTCATGTAGCTACAAGAGCATTATCCTATCAGTTGACACGAATATTACTCAAAATTACTCACCAACCACTAAAGCCAGTGATGATGAAATTGAAAAATTCTACCAATTTCTTCTGTCTGAAATTGACCAAACATGCAATCGAGATACATTGATAATTATTGATGATTGGAATACAAAAGTTAGAAGCAAAGAAGAATGATTCTTAGGCGGAAAGTATGGCCTCGGGGACACACATGATGCTGGAGATTCATGATAGAATTTTGCCAGATCAATGACTTCTTCATTGCAAATACCCTTTTCAAACAACATAAAAGACAATGTTACACATTGACCTCACCAGATGGAATATACAAAAATCAAATTTACTATATCTGTGGAAATAGATGGTGGAAAAGTTCCATATCATCAGCCAAAAGAAGGCCAGGATCAGACTGTGGGATAGACCATTATATGCAAGCTCAGACTTAAACTGAAGAAAATGAAAGAAAGTTCGTAAGAGTCAAAATATGACCCTTAGTATATCCCACTAAAATATGACCTTCAGTACAGTATATCTAGAGACCTTCTTTAAAACAGCTTTGATGCATTAGATACTAATATCCAGAGAACAGAATAGTTGTGGGATGACATCAAGAACATCATACCAGAAGAAAGCAAATGATCACTACAAAGACAGGAAAGAATGAAAATACCAAAATGGATGTCAGAATAGACTCTGAAAGTTGCTCTCAAGAGTTTTTTTTTTCCTCTTCTTTTTACTTCTGGTTGAGCTCTGATCATTCAGTCACTGAAGCCAGGATAAGTGGGTATTATCTGCAAGTGTGGGTATTCTTATGC
>NW_006408671.1:2333278-2335468 GCF_000296735.1 Chrysochloris asiatica
CTGGAAAAACTTCAATACAGTGTTGATGCAATTCATGGACAAAATATTGAAAGAAAGATGCAGATTAAAAGAAGATAGAAGCAATACACATAGTTACTGAATCAGAAAAAAATTTAAAAGGTCAATGTTCAACAATTTCAAGAGGTAGCATATGATCACAAATCAATGGTACTGAAAGCATTGGCAGAAAACAAATTTCTAATAATTGACAGAAAATAAAATCCTTCAGCTAACTAATGCAGCACTGGAGGTACTCACTCATCTATCCCAAGAAATTTGAAAGACAGTTATTTGGCCAACTGATTGGAAGAAATGTATATTTTTACCCATTCCAAAGAAAGTGACCCAATGGAATGTGAAAATGATTGAACAATATCATTAATATTACATGCAAGTAAAATTTTGCTGATGATAATTCACAGGGAGATGCCAAAATTCAAGCTGAAATCAGAATAGGATGTGAAGCAGGTATATAATTGTTGATTTGTGATGAATCTTGACTAACAACAGGGAATACCAGAAAGATGTTTACTTGTGCTTTATGGAATACTTAAAAGCTGTAGACTCTTTTGAACATGAAAAACTATGGATAACACCACAAAAAATGAGAAACATATACATAGACTGAGAAATAGATATTGTAACAGGAAAAATAAAATACTGTATGTTTTAAAATCAGGAAAGGTATTCAACAAGGTTGTATCCTTTCACCATACTTATTCAATCTGTTTGCTGAGTAAACATTCTGAGAAGTTTTATTAAATGAAGAACATGGCATCAGTATTGGAGGGAGACTCATTAACAACCTTTGATATGTGGATGATACAGGTTTGCTTGATGAATGTGAAGAGGACTTAAAATTCTTACTAATGAACATCAAAGACTACAGCCTTCAGTACAGATTATGCATCAATGTAAAGAAAACAAAAATTATCAACATTGATCTAATAACTAACAGTGAGAAATGGAGAAAAGATTGAAGTTGTAAAGACTAAATTTTGCTTGGTTCCACAATCAATACTCATGGAAGCAGCAATTTAGAAATAAAGTAATATATTGAATTAGATAAATCTGTTGCAAAAGTCCTCATATACAGGTGAAAGCTGCACAATGAATAAGGAAGATCGGTGAAGAACTGATGTATTTGAAGGATGGTGTTGAAGAAGAATATTAAAAGTACCATGGACTGCCAGAGAGCAAACAGATATATCTTGGAAGAAGTACAGCCAAAATGGTCTTTGTAATTTAGATCGACAAGACTTCCCATTTCATGCTTCAGATGTATTATCAGGAGGAACCAGTCCTGGAGAAAGACATCATATTGAGTAAAATGGAGGGTCAACATAAAGAGGAAGACCCCTGAGGAGATGGATTGATACAGTAGCAGCAGTAAAGGTCTCAAACATAACCACTATTGTGAGGATGGGCAGTGTTTCATTCTGTGTTTTTTGTTTTAATAGGATTTATAGGATTCCTATGAGTCAGATCTGACTTACTGGCACCTAGTAATAATATTCAAATTATGTTTAATGATGTTAATGTAGGAGTCCTTGTGTGGTGCTATAAGATAATGCACTGGTGGGATTGAACTGCAAGGTTGGTAGTTCAAACTCAGCAGTCACTCCTTGAAAACCCCTATATAGGGTCATTATGAGTTGGAATGGACTTGACCAGCACTTAACAACAACAACAACAACAATATGTAGGTCTAAAAGATATGTAGATGACACAATCTTGCATACTGAAAGTGAATGATCAGTAATTGCACATAAGGATCAAACACTATAACCTTCTATATAAATTATACCCTAAATAATGAAAATGAAAATGAAAATCCTCACATCTGCACAAATTAAAAAAAAAAAAATTACAAAAAAGAGAGAAACTATGAAGGAATTAATTTCACTTGGATTCATGATCAACACTGATGGGAAAACACTTCTTGAAAGAAAGACCAGAAGGAAAAGTCCAGAACAAAAATTGCAGTCTGATTGGCCACTACAAAAACAAGCAAGTCATTCACCGAGGAGTCATCAGGGAAAGCAATCAAGTCCCTTCAAGACAAACCCCCTCCAAAACTGAAACTTAAAGGGAATACATGCTATATATAGGATAATGCACTGTATCCTTTTACATTGCTAATTCAATCTGTTTGCTGAGTAAAAATTCTAAGCATATAATCTTGCTGGC
>NW_006408671.1:2336623-2339429 GCF_000296735.1 Chrysochloris asiatica
GCTCTTCAACACTTTAAAAAGGTCTTGTGCAGCAGATTTGCCTAATGCAATACGTCGTTTGAAGCTGAAGAAAATGAAAACAAGTCCACGAGAGTCAAAATATTGTTGTTATCCTAACAAACCCTGCATAGGGTTTCTTTGAAGCATCTGGTAAATTTGAACTGCTGACCTTTTGGTTTTCAGTTTAGTGCTTATCCTAAAATGCCATCCCAGGACTCTGAAATTATATTAAAGAATATGATTTAGAAGATTTCTAAGTTATTATATGAGTATTATGATAAATTAGCAATATATGTGAGTTGAGTATTCCATACAGATACAAGCATTGGTAATCTCTCAATATATAAAATCTCTCATGTATTTAATTCCTCCACCAGTTACTAAGTTATTACTTACTGATTAATTTTACTAAAGGTATTGAAATTTTAAAAATACTCAAGTCTTTAAGACTACCAAAATCCTGATTTATTAGTAATGATACAAGGGATCAGGTAAGATTTGGTCACTTTCTGTAAAAATGTAAGTTTTGTGATATTATTCTCTATTTCCCCTGAATAACTTTAAAGTTTTTTTGAGAAGTCCTAAGCATAATGTTTACACACAACATTTAAATTGAGATAATTCCATAAATATTATAAAAAGTATATAAAAATCATTTATATTAACAATGCACAACTAGTATATCTTTGGAGAGTTAATTTTTAAATATGAATTAAAACTATTACTGACCGTTGAAGTAATGTGTAGGTATTTATGCAAATAAATACTCTTCTGGAGAAACCATTAGCCTTTATAGCCAAAATTAAAAAAAAAACAAAAAACCTACAAAAAAAGTTATAATCTTAATGGAATAGATTATTATTACAGTTGTCACATTGGTGGTGCAACCCACATTGTAGGCAGTGTTTTTTTTTTTTTTTTTTTTATCTTCATCAGTATTTTAAGTCCTCTTCTTTTTCAATAAGCAAGGTTGCATCCTTTGCTTATCACAGGTTGTTAATGAGTCTTTCTACATTTCTGTTGCTACATTCTCCTCCATATTATCCATCTTTTGGTATTATTTGCTCAGCACACAGATTGAGTAAGTATAGTGGAAGAATATAATCCCGGCACACACTTTTCCGTATGTCAAACAATTTAGTATCCCTTTGTTCTGTTCAAATGACTATCTCCTGGTACAATTAATGTTTGTTAATTTAACATCATATTAAAATTGATTTCTTGCCTGCATGTCAGGCCTTTTTACAGTTATTTAGGATACAGCATTATATGAAATAGGAAGTATTTTATCATTTATTTTTGTTCATGGGAATCTATATTGCAGAACGTAATCAAGTAAACAATGTCTACATGTACAATTTAATAAAATTGATAACATTCTTCAAAGTTATGCAGTCAATCTCATCGTCTTTTCTGGTTTGTTCTTCCCCCATTAACATAAACCTCACTGCTTGCTTTTTTGTTTTTTAACTTTCTGTTGTCAACTTCATGAACTTGATGCATCTCTTCCTATTCTGACTCACCTTCTTCCTTTATAGTCAGGTGACTAAATACCAGTGGTTTTACCTCCAACGCCACTTGCAAGCTTTTAAGATCCCAGGAAATCTCAATGATCTAAGAGATAAAACAGAACTACTTGACATATTTTTAGTTTAGTTAACTAGAATGTCCCATGAAATTATGACCCCAAATATTCAATGCTATTTACGACCTTTGTTGTTATTCTTAACTGCCCCTGTATGCTATCTGAGGTTCTAAATCTTTACAGAGGAGACTTCTTCTTATTTTATTTTTCACAGAGTAGCTACTAGACTTGAACTACCAACCATGTGGTTAGCAATCCACACCTGCAAAATGGAGTCAATATTATTTTTTCCCATCGCTATCCTAAAAATGGAATCCTAGTGTAGTTCTGGAGTCCTGGTGTGGTGCTGTAGGTTAATGTGCTGGACTGTAAAGTCGGTTTGGACCACAACGTCGCCAGTTAAAGCTCACCAGCCGCTCCTCGGACACCCTCTACAGGGTGGTTGTGGGTCGGAACTGACTCAACAGCACTTCACAACAACAAGTGTAGTACTGGATTAATGCACTGGATTGCAAAGTCATTTTGAATTGCAAGGTTAGCAGTTTCAGCCCACCAGCCATTCCTCAGAAACCCTATACAGGGTCGCTATGAGTCAGAACCAACTCGACAGTACTTAACAACAACAAAGGCCTAAAAATAACAAAAGCAACAGCAAATACTATTTTTACTTCCTCATTAGTATCTCTTCTTACAGTTACATACTCTGTAGTTATTGTTGTTTCCTAAGAAACATAGGGTATACTGAGAACGACTGGTGAGCTTGAAGCACTGAAATTACTGTTCATTCTTACATTGGAGTTCAGCGTATTAACCCACAGTGCTGCACCAGAACTCCAAATATCTACCTATGCTAAATACTATGGGAACAAGATTCTTATGTGCCGTTTTCCATCAGTGCAAACCTAGTAACCATAAGAAAATAAATATTAAAGTAAAAATAAAAGATTTGGAAAACAGAAAAACAATATAAAAAAATCAAAAAGAAGAAAAAAAAACATTTTGATAAAGGAAGCGAGAGAGAATTGTGACAATTTGATGAACTTGACCTACACTCATGCAGGTAGTAATTCAAAATACCAACAGAGAGAGAAGGAGTCTTCACATCAAGTATCAATGCTATCCCCTCTGTACAGGGTAGATAGGGACTGGCAACTTAGACATTGGCTTCCTAAAATGAGGGGATGATAAAGGCACAATGTGACTGGCTTACAAGGTTTCAAG
>NW_006408671.1:2340220-2344234 GCF_000296735.1 Chrysochloris asiatica
ATATGGATTTAGGAATAAAAATGCCCTGACATTTTTGACTCACCCTTATATGAGGGTGAGTCAAAAATTATCTGCACTCTTTCTATAGAATTTATTTTACTTAATTTTTAGAAATGTGAAATTCATCATTTTTTGACATAATCCCCTTGCATTTCAATACACTTTGTCCATCTGTCAACAAGCCTTCATATTCCCTTTTTTAAAAAATGTTTTATGCTGAGTTGATAGCCACGAATGTACCACTGTCTTCACTTCTTCATCAGAAGTGAATCTTCATCCTCAACATGCTGTTTTCAGGAGACCTAACAGATGAAAGTCCCATGGAGCAAGAACAGGACTATGCTAGAATACCTCAAAATCAAGTTTTTGCAGAGTGTCAACAGTGTGGGCAGAGATGTGGGGACATGCATTGTCATGAAAGATCATAAAGCCCTTGGATAGCAGTGCTCTTAGTTTTACTGGAAGTTTAGGCTTCAGCTCTTCAGTGAGCAGCTCTCTGTAATTAACACTGTAGATTCTTTAACTTTTTCCTGATAACTGTTCTAATCTGGGAACTTGAGAATCACAGAAACAAATTTTCAGCTAATGGTTGCCTTTTGAACTTTTTCTTGGTCCGTGATTTAGGATGTTTCCATTTTGCACTCTGCCATTAACTCTCAAGCTTCTAGTGAAGAATCCATGTTTTGTCCCCAGTAACATTTTTTTTTAAACATTTACTTTCTTTTTAATATCAATCTAACTTTTGTTTGCAGATGTCCAAATGCTTCTGTTTATGTTCTTCCATTAGCTGTTTCAGTACCTATCTCACACAGACTTTTTGAAACCCTAATCTGTCATGGATTATTTCATAGGCAGAGCCATGGCTGATTTGGAAATAATTTGCCATATAATCTACTGTCACTTGTATATCCAATGGAATCATTTCACGTGTTGTCTTCACCTGTGGATGGGTGTTCTAATATAAATGGAGAGTGGATAATTTTTGACTCACTATTGTATATTTGTGGATATACTCCCACTCTCCCTCCAGTATCAGTTCAGGTGTGTATCTGTCCTTCTATCTACCCATAGAACACTGTCCAGGATTGTGCATGTAATAGTATTTACCTCTATCACATTTAACTTTTGCATTCCTCCCTATGTCTTCACTTCCCTTCATCCTTCTTTTGCCAACTTTTCTCTTCTTGGATAAAGTACTAGACCACAGATCGGTTTGAACTGCAAGGTTGGCAGTTCAAAGTCACCAAAAGTTCCTTGGTAACCCCATATAGCGGCACTCTGAGTTGGAATTGACTCAACAGCACTTAGCAAAAATAATAGCAATCCTCTAGCCACTGAATTATTCCAAGTTTTCTGTCATCCCTAGTAACCATCAATGAGTGTTTCTTTTAGCATGAAAGCTTTACTTGAATTTTTACAACAGTGGTCTCGCACAATATTTGGTCTTTTGTAGTTGAATAATGTAGTGCTGTAGGACTAGCCCTGGACTTCAAACCCCAAGGCTGACAGTGCAAACCCAACAGCTGATTCTTGGAAACCCTATATATGGTCACTATATGTTGGAACTCACTCAATGGCACTTAACAATAACAATGCCACTCAACATAATGTCCTCCAAGTTCATCCCTGTTATGAGGTGTTTTAAAGATTCATTATTAGTCTTCAATGATACATAGTATTCCATTGTGTGTATATATCAAAGTTTGTTTATCTACTTTTCCAATGATTAGCATTTAAGTTGTTTGCATCTTTTTTCTATTGAGAATATTACATCAATGAACATATGTGCATATGTATATATACTCATATCATGGCTCGTAAAAATACTTGGAGATATTTACCAAGTAGAAGGATTGTTGGGTAGTACTCTATTTCTATTTCCAAGTTTTTAGAAAATCCCCATACCATTTTCCAAAGAGGCTGCACCATTTAAAAATCCTTCCAGCAATGTAAAAGGGTCCCAGTCCTCCACATCCTCACTAGCATTTGTTGTTCTCTGTTTTTTTTTTTATTTGAACTTTGCTATCAAGGAATGAGATGATACAACGTTGTTGTTTGGTTTTGCATCTTTTTAATAGCTAATGATGGATAATACTTTTTCATATGTTTGTTAATTGCCTGAAAGTTCTCTTCAGTGAAGTGTCTGTTCATGTTCTCTGTTCATTTTTTTAATCGTTCTTTTTGTTTTGTTTTGTTTTCTTATATAGGTGTTGAAGTTTTCCATAAATCTCTGTAGAGACTTGTCCCTTGTCTGATATTGCAGAAACTATTTTACCAGACTGTGGGTCTCTTTTTCTCCTTTGGAAATTTTTGATGCCCATAAATATGTAATTTTAGAATGTCCCAATCGGCTATTTTGTGTTTTATTGTTTGTGTGTTTTTAGTTATGTTTGACAGTATATTTATGCCATGTATCAGAGCTCCTAGGTTTGTCCCTATACAGAATAAAACAATGCCCAAACCTGTGCCATCTTCACAATCTTTTCTACGCTTCAGCCAATTGCTGCTGGCACTTTGCAATCCATCTTCTTGAGTGTCTTCCTCACTTTTGCTGACTTTCCACTTAACCAAGCATGATGTCCTTGTCCAGGGACTGGTCCCTCCTAATAACATGGCCAAAGTAAGAGACACAAAGTCTCACCATCCTGGCTTCAAAGGACCATTCTGGTTGTATTTCTTTCAACAAAGATTTGTTTGTTCTTATGGCAGTCGATGGTACTTTTCATATTCTTCATCAACACCAAAACTCAAACACATCAATTATTCTTTGATCTTCCGTATTTATTGTCCAACTTTAACATTCATATGAAGTTGTTGAAAATACCATGGCTTGGGTCATGCATACCTGAGTTTCAAATTGGCATTTTTGTTTTGAAACACTTTAAAGGGGTCTTGCACAACAGATTTACCTAATGCAATGGTGATGGTTGTGGTTATGCACTGTGGCGTCAGTTCTGACTCATAGAGACCCTGTATATGGTTTCTGAGGCTATAAATCTTTACAGAAGCAGAAAGCCTCATCTTTCTCCTGATGAACAGCTGGTAGTTTCAAACTAGCTGACCTTGAGGTTAGCAATCCAATTCATAACCACTACACTGTTAGATTTTTTTAACTTTTTCTTACATGAGCATTGATAATACATCTGAGAAACACGAAGTCTTTGACAACTTCCATCTTTTCTCCATTATCATGATGGTGTGTATTGGTCCAGTTGTAAGGTTTTTTTGTTTTCTTTGCTTTGTTCTGCACCTGTGCTGAAAGCTGTGGTCTTTGATCTTTGTTACTAAGTATTTTAAGTCCTCTTCACTTTCAACAAGCAAGGTGTATCATCTTCATATCACAGGTTGTTAATGGCTCTTCTTCCAATGCTGATGCTACTCTTTTCTTTACAAAACCCAGCTTTTCAGATTATTTTCTCAGCATACAGATTTAGTAAGAATGATGAAAAATACAACTCTCACACACACACTTCTTGATTTTTTAAACATTCAATGTTCACTTTTTCTGTTTGATTGACTCCCTTTTTGTCTATGTACAGGTTCCTCATGAGCACAATTAAATGTTCTGGAATACCAATCCTTCACAATGATATCTATATCCTGCCTTAATCCACACAGTCAAGAGCCTTTGCATGTTCAGTAAACAACAGACAAATCTCTTTCTGGTGTTGCACAGCAGGTGAATGTGCTGGACTATAAAGTTGGTTTGAACCACAAGGTAAGCAGTTCAAGCTCAACAGTCACTCCTCAGAAACCCTATACGGGGCTGGTGTGAGTCAGAAACTACTAGACAACACAAAACACCAACAACAACAAACATCTTCCTGGTATTCTCAGGCATTAGCAAAGATCCGTTTAATAGCAACAATGACAACCCTAGTTCCGTGTCCTCATCTAAATCTGGCTTGAGTTTCTGGAAGTTCCCTGTAAATATACTGTTGCAGCCACTTTTGAACTTTATCTTCAGCAAAATTTTCTTGCATGTGATATTAATAGTAATGTTTGATGATTTCC
>NW_006408671.1:2345241-2346182 GCF_000296735.1 Chrysochloris asiatica
TTGCCTTCTTACTTGCATTGTTTCTGCTGAAAATTCAGAACTTAATCTTATTTGTTCTTTTTTGTACGTAACTTTGTATTTCTCTAGAGTTGCACTCAGGATTATTACTT
Source organism: Chrysochloris asiatica (assembly GCF_000296735.1). Lineage (NCBI taxonomy): Eukaryota > Metazoa > Chordata > Mammalia > Afrosoricida > Chrysochloridae > Chrysochloris > Chrysochloris asiatica. Next base: position 2,345,352 of record NW_006408671.1, read on the forward strand.
GTCCTTGATTTTGCAGTTTGAATATAATATGTCTTGATGATTTTTTTTTTTTTTTTGATGGGGGGGTCTCTCCTGTCTGTGATTCATTCAGCTTCTTTAATGGTTATCTTGTTGTCTCTCATGATATTGGGGAAGTTCTCCTCCAATAATTTTTCAGCTATCTTTTCTGTGTTTTTTGTTATCTCACTGTATTTTAAAAATCTGATCATATATAACTTACTCCTCTTCATGGTGTTGCATATGAATCCTAGGCTTTCTTCGGATTTTTTTTCCTTTTTTTTTTTTAAGTTTTTATTGTGAATTATGTGAGTTTACATGGGAGAACATCAGTTTACATTTATCCTATTGTATTTCATTTCTTTGCAATGATTACAATTCCCTTCATGCATCATCAAACAACCAAAGGGTACACCACACAGGCCTGCCCCCTGACCATCAGTACACAGCCCCTCTCCCTCCCTGAGTCCAGTTTCCCTAGCCACTCTATCTGTCATCTTCTCTGCCTCCAGTTCTGGTGTCATTGCTTCTCAGGGTAGGGTCCCGCACTCTGCTTTTCTCCCTTGATTGTCCCAGGGACCTTTGCTCCTTGACTGCAAAATCAGTCACTCCCCTCCTTTTGTTACAAAACATCTACCTTTACATTTCTGACCCTCACAGTCTATTTGTCGACTGAGTTCAGGTTGATGCTGCCATGTACGTCATTCTGTAATTGTTATGTGTTCTTGCTGGTTCTCAGTCCACAGAACTTCCTTTAGGATGTTTTTCATAGCAGGGCTGGCTTTGGCAAAATTCCTCAGCTTCTGCTTATCCTGGAATGTTTTGATTACACCA
>NW_006408671.1:2350191-2352641 GCF_000296735.1 Chrysochloris asiatica
TGACCTAACACATGATGAATTCTGGAGAATGTTTCATGTCCACTGGAGAAAATTATATGTTGTGCTGTTGTTAGGTGGAATGGTCTGTACACATCTATGAGGTCAAGTTAGTTGATTGTGCTGTTGAGTTCCTCTGTGGTTTTTTTGAGTTTCTTTCTGGTTGTTCTACCCCTTTTTGAAAGTGGCTTATTAAAATCTCTGACTATAATTGTAGATTTATCTATTTCTTTATAGGGTTTTCTTCATATATCTTGGTGATCTTTCATTGGGAGCATAGATGTTTATTATGGTTATATCATCTTTCTCAATTGACCCTTTGATCATGAGATAGTCTGATTTTTTTCTGTAAATTATCTAGCTCTGCCTCTTTATCACTTGCTTGAACTATTCTCTTCTATTTTTTTTTTTTTTGTATTTGTGCAGTTGTTGTCATTGTTCAGGTGAATAGAAGGTAGTATTAACTTTAACTTGTTGAGTTGGACTATAGAGGATACAATTGTGGTTGGGCTGTGTGGACATGGCTTCTGTTCCATGTTGGGTGAGTCTAAAAGAAAACACATACATATGAGAAAGATGGTAAATCAAAAACCATCGAACAAGCAAACAACAATGAAAAATGAAAATAGTTGTAAGAACAAAAAAGAAAGAAAGAAAATGAGGAAACATTTAGAAAAAGAAATTAAAAAGGCAAAAGAAAAGAGGTAGAGAAAAGAAATCACAGAACAAAAAATAAGAGTGAAAATGAAAAGATGGGAAACCTAAACATATTTAGGGAGAGAGATGAGTAAAGGTAAAGAGATAAAATATTAGTAAAGAAAATCTGAGAGATAAAAAGAAAGAAAAAAGGAAGTAGCAGCATTTGGGAAAGAAAAAAAAAAAAATGAAGAAACAATAAAAGTCAAGATAAATAGGGTAAAATTCAAGAGAAGGTAAATAGAAGACGAAGCAGAAGAAAGAATAAAAAAAACACTGAAAGGAAAGGACCATGGCAAATGCCAGGCAGAGGAGACAAAATTCTGGATTCTGCTGTTATCCAAGCCCCTAATGAGATGGATGGGCAAGGAATGAGAAGGTGACACTCACATCCTTAGATAGAATTACTGTAGAACTAATTGTTGTCTATTCTGACCATCCAATTCAGGAGTAATTTGTGCAGTCCCAAACAGATGCAGGGGGTATTGGTGTTTCTGTCCCAGAGGGCAGCCAAGGACAAGAGATCATGCTACTCCAGGGCTTGTCAGTAACAACAGGTCACCCCTGATTACAAGTGTAGAATTTGGTACTTTTTGCTCTCAACTCACTCTGATGTGGCTTCAATTATCTGTAGAGCAGGAAATTGCTAGGGCAGTGTGCTGACCTGGGCTGGATCACCACACCAACGCACAGTACAATAAAAAATTTCACACTTTTTTTTCTGCCAGTAAGTAGTATGCCTCTGCGCCACTAACCGCCCTTTGTCTTTAACATCTTAGGGAAAGTTTCAAGATGGCTGAACTGCACATAACAAACTGGCATGGGTTACCTCTCTTCTTTTCCTTTTTCTTACTCCACAAGCATCTGTTCAGCTGCTTCTCCTAGGTAGAGTTTGTCTAGGGATTTCCAGAATTGATTCTGCAGATTTGGAACATGGCTCACCTAAATTGAGGCCCCGGGGCTGGTGAGTATAGTTTCCCACTGGCTTTAATGGAACTCAAAATTGTACAGTTCACTGCTATGTGGCTCAGACTGTTGGGAAAGCAGGAGCTTCACTTGGAAATTGGGCTGGCTATGCGTCTGGTAACCAGTGGAATGAAGGGAAAAAGAAAAAAATGTTTGACTATACCAGTCACTAGTATATTTCTACAATGCCAGTATGTTGTCTTGTCTTTTTTTTTTTTTTTTTTTTTAAGCTTTTATTGTGAATTGAGTGATAGTTAACAAGGAAGAACACCAGTTTTACATAAACCCTATCATATTTTATTTCATTGCAATGATTACAATCCCCTCTATGCATCATCATTCAACAGTATTTACTTCTATTCTATTTGTTTGTTTGTTTTTATGTACACGAAAACACTCAGGAATATTTAAACAACCAAAGGGCACATTATGCAAGCCTGCCACCTGGCTGCAAGCACACAGCCTTTCTCTTTACATCTAGAGTCCTCAGATGCTCTATTTATCCATGCCAGCATCTCTGCCTCCATCTCTGGTGTTGCTGCTTCTCTGGATTGGATCTCACCTTCCACCTGTGCTCTTTTCCTTTGATGGTCCTGGGGTCCTCTGTTTCTAGAATATAAGTTTAACTACTTCCCCTATTTGTTACAAAACTTCTACCTTTACACTTGTAACAATTGCAATTAGTCATAGTAACAATTACTCACTATTGAATCACAAGAATCTTATCCCTGTCTCCTTTCACCAGATGGAACCATATAGAAAAGATGAAATTTATTCAGTGGGGATTCTAT
>NW_006408671.1:2353511-2357824 GCF_000296735.1 Chrysochloris asiatica
AGGATTCCACCTAAGGTCCTATACATTACAAAGGCTCCACAAGAAACCTATTGCACTGGGCAAGTTCTAGCACCCTTTTTAGGTAATCCAATCAGGTATAAACTGAAGATGGGCTTACAAGCTTTTTCTAATCATGTTTACCGATATTCCTTTCTATCCCCTCAAGTGCCTATTTTACAATAGTAGGCAAAGGAAACCAATATTCATAAGACAGCCAAACATCTTAACATTATTCCTCTTCTTTTACCCATTCAGATTATGCCTCAATCCCTGTGTCACAGAGCCCTGTTATTCCAACGTTGAGCATACACCACTATCTACCCATCTCCCATTTAGCTGATGTAAACCTCCCTAACTGTTCCCCTATCTACCTTGTTCTTCCAACACCTCATCCTTCTTATGTATTGCCCTCATCAACACCCAAACTATGATGTGCCTATCCACTACCCTGTATTTTATAATCCCCTTCCTCCCATCCCTGGTAACCAACAAAGATTTTCTTTTTTTTTTTCCTCTTAGTATAGGAATCTTTTCTTAAACATTCACAGTAATGGTCTCATGCAATATTTGTCCTTTTGTGACTAATTTCATTCAGCATAATGCCCTCGAGGTTCATCCATGTTATGTGGTGGCTTGTAGCTCCCTTGTTATTCTTCAAGGTAGCATTATATTCCACTGTGTGTATGTACTAAAGTTTGTTTATTCATTTTTCCATGTATGGACTCTTAGGCTCTCTCCATCCTTTTGCTATTGTGACTAATGCAGTGATAAACATTGGTGTGCATATATCTGCATGTGTACTGGCTCTTATCTCTTATGGATATATATTAAGTAGAGGAATTGCTGAATCATATGGTATTTCTAGTTTCAACATTCTAAGGAAGCACTATACCAGTTTCTAGAGTGGTTGGACCATTTTTTCATTCCCAATAGCAATTTAGAAGGGTCTCAGTATCTCCACATCCTCATCAACATTTATTGCCCTCTGCTTTTTTGAACTTCACTTTCTTTGCTGGTTTGAAGTTCCCTTGTCTTTATAAGGTCTGTATAATGTTACTACCTAGTCCACCATCTTGCCCACTCCTCTTGTCAATTATGTCTTAATTTGACTAGACTAGTGTCATATTTAGGTTAACTAAGGTTGTTGTTGCTGACTTTTCAGTTGTTGCTGACAGACATTTCAGTTCTGACTCATAGAAACCAGGCTTTCTGAGTCTGGAAATCTTTGCTGAAACAGAAAGCCACACCTTTCTACCATGGAACATCTCAAAGCTCAAACCACTTACCCTAATTCTTATTCTACAGATCCACAGTGCTTGTCTAATTAATATTGTTGTTGTTGTTAAATATCTTTGAGTCAGCTGTAACTCATAGCAACCCTATATAGGGTTTTCAAGGAACAACTGGTGGATTTGAACCTCTGATCATATGGTTAGCAGTCCAGTACATAGCATACAGTGAAACTTAAAAATCCTACAAGATTGTTATTTGTCCAATTTAGATATAGTCATGGTACAAATAGAGTCCTGGTATGAAGTCCTGGGATAAAGCACTGAACCGCAATGTCAGTTTGAACTACAAAGTTGGTAGTTCAAATTCAACCAGCCACTCCTTGGGAAATCTACTCAGGGTTGCTATGAGTTGGAGTTGACTCTATAGCACTTAACAACAAAAGTACAGATAGCATAGAAAAAGCACAATTTAGCTTACATAGAAAATTAAGCCATCTAGCCCAAGATAATTTTAGTAGATCAACAGTATATATAGCACCGCAACTGAAATAACTAGTTCTTCCTTGATTAGATGCATCAATTTGATCTAAAAATGCAAAGAATATAGAATAAACCATGGACTTCCAAAAGAATGAACAAATTTGACTTGGAAGAAGTACAGCCAGAAAATATTTCACATAATTTGGATATAAGTAGGGACCAATCCCTGGAGCAGGGTACCATGCTCATTAAAGCATAACATCAGCAAAAAAAAAAAAAAAAAAAAGTTACACAAGAGAGGATTGCACAGTAACTGCAGCAATGGACTAAAACACAGCAACGATTGTGAGGAAGGCTCAAGACTAGGCAATATTTTGTTCTGTTGTACATAGGGCTACTATGAGTCATACTTGACTTGAGGGCACTTAACAGCAGTTGTTGTTGTTAAGTGCCGTCAAGTTGATTCAGACCCATACAACCCTGTATAGGGTTTCCAAGGAGCAGCTGGTGAGCTTGAACCACCGACCTGGCAGTTCAAACAGCTTTGCAGTCTGTTACATTAACCCATAACACCACACAGTAGCATCTTTTTATTTACATAGCTGAAAACTTGTGTTTGGCTTAAAAATCTCAGGCTCTTCATTGTCATAATCTGTGGATTATGAGTCCACAAATTTTTGCACATTTATATAATCCACTTCTGTGGCAGTTTCTTGGTCAAGATCAATGAAAGATTATTTACACACCCTATTTTATAAAAATACCTCTATAAATGTTATTTAGTTCATTCTGAATCTGAATGGTTACCTTTTTATTTTTAAACTATTTTGATTTATACACTATCACTGCTGCCAAATAAGAAACCTAAGTTCTTAAAGAACATTTTGATGATTTCTTTCTTTTAATCATTTTGATTGATCACTTAATGAATTAGATTGCATCAAGGACATTGTTTTTCACTGAAATTTCTAATACCTTCTTGCACATCTCTGTTGGCAATCATTCTTTGATGCAATAGCTTCTTTTAGTCTATAATAATATTTTGGATAATGTAATTATATAGAGTTTGTAGGACCAATATTGTAAGTGGTGACATAAAATTATTTAATATTGGACAGGGACAATGACCAATTCACCAGTCATCTGCCAGTTGGTTGTTCTGTGGTGGAATGAGTATTGCTGTCATTTTGGAAGTTATACCACTCATATTTCAAATGACAGCAAGGTCACCCATGGTGGAAATTTTACAAATGATGTAAAATGTCACCTCCTCTAATTTCACAAGAGGAAATGATAATCAAGACCAACAGAACAAGACTGATTCCTATGAAACAGAGGTCAAACATGCCTCCATCCTCTAAAATTTTTACCAATTCTGACATCTATCATCCCTACCACAGCACTCATTACTTCTCTGCTGGGTTTGATAATTCATTGTAAAGGTCAAACAGAAGTCATATGCAATGTTAATGAATACAGGGTTTATTAGGGAAGTTATTGTTATTGTTTAGTGTCATTGAGTTAGTTTTGATATTTTGCCACCATTTATAGCGTTTTTGAGGAGTAACTGGTGGGTTTGATCTCCAGTCCTTGTCGTTAGAAGTCCAGTGCTGATCCTATAGTACCACACCTGAAGTCCATTAGGGATGCTTCTGTTGTTGCTGTTAAGTGCTGTTTAGTCAGTTTTAACCCATATCCACGTTGTGTAGGGTTTCCAGGTGTGGCTGGTGATCTTGAACTGCCAACCTCATGATTCAAACCGACATTTCAGTCCAGCACATTAACTCACAGCAGCACACCAGGACTCCCCCCACCCCCCTCAACTAATACTTCCATGTGCAAGATATGTGAAATAAAATCTTATTATCCTTGCTCCTAAGAAGCATTCTGGCTGTATTTCGTCCAAGTCACATTTGTTCATTTTGAATTGAACAATCGTATAATGGTGCTGTAGGATAAGCACTGTAGGATAAGTGCCACAAGGTTGGCAGTTTAAAACTACCAGCTGCTTCATGGAAGCCCTATATAGGGTTACTATCAACTGTTCCACAGGAGAAAGATGAGTCTTTCTGCTCTGGTAAAGATTTACAGACTTGGAAACTCTATGCAGGGTAGCTATGAGTTAGAACCGATTCCACCTCACACCACCACCACCATCACATTCGGAACCAAGTCAAGGGCCCTTAGCAACAACAATAAGGCAGTCTTAGATAGTCCTACGAATGTCAGAAAAGACTCTAAAACTTGTTCTTAACTATATAGAAGGTAAGAAAAACAGAAAAATGATGAAGTGCTGTATTTGCAGTATTTTGCATACCAGGACTCTAAAAGATGCTAAATCTAGACAATTTTAGTTAAAAACCTTAATAGGCTAAAATAGATATCTTAATTTCTTGCACATTCCCTGCATCATACATTGTACATCTTGACATCACAAGTATCAAAAAGTACTTCTTCATATTTCTACAAATTGCATGCTGTCATCATAGTCTTAAAATTAATAAGTGTCTTCGAAATTGAACAGACATTTTTTGCTGTTGTTGTTACATACTGTCCAGTTAGTTCCAACTCATTATTGTTGTTGTGAAGTGCCATATGAGT
>NW_006408671.1:2359506-2360096 GCF_000296735.1 Chrysochloris asiatica
TTGACAATTTCAATATTTTCTCTATTTATTATGATGTTGTTTGTTGGTACAGTTGTGAATATATTTATTTTCTTTACAGTGACATTCAATCCATACTGATGGTTGTATTCTTAGATCTTTATCAATAAGTATTTTAAGTCCTCTTCACTTCTAGCTATCACGTTTGTATCATCTGCATATCTTCTTCCAATCCTGATGTCTTCATATAATCTTCTTATATATATAATCTTTATATACGTCAACAAATAAGAATCCTTGCTCAACATACAAGTTGAATAAGTATGTTAAAAGGATACAAACCTGCCATATGCATTTCCTGACTTTAAACCATTTAGTATCTCTTTGTTCTGTTCTAATCTATCTTAAGATATATGGTACAAAGAGTGGTCATAGATAAACAGAATCATAAGGATTTTGTTAAATAGTTTTACAAGTTAGACTAATTTTAAAAGCACTAATAACTCTGATTCCATAAATTAAGAGGCTGAGGGTGTTAATAAACCATAGTGTGAAGTGACAACATTAATATGCAATGAATCACCACCATTAGATTATGCATTACAGAGAAGCAAGGCTCCGGGTGATCATGT
>NW_006408671.1:2360756-2364227 GCF_000296735.1 Chrysochloris asiatica
GGACAAAGAATATGGAAGACCATAGAAGAATGGATGCATTTGAGTTATGGTGTTTGAATAGAATATGGTGTTTGAGGTAAGTATCATGGACTGCTGAAAGAACAAACAGATCTGTGTTAAAAGAAGTACAACAAGATTTCTCCTTGGAAGCCAGGATGGTCAGACTTTGTCTCTCTTACTTCAGACATATTATCAGTAGGGTCTAATCTCTGGAGAATATATGATGCTTGGTAAAGTGGAGGGCCAGAGTTAAAGAGGAAGACTCTAATGAGATGAATTGGTAGAGTGGCAGCAGTGATGGGTTCAACTGTAGTAATTATTGTGAAGTTGACGCAGGACTGGTCAGTGTTTTGTTCTATTGTGCATAGGGTAGCTATGAGTCCATGCTGACTCGATGGCAACAACAACAACAACAACATACAATATAGCAAATTGTAAAGGAAAGAGGTGAGCTCAGGTCTAAGAGGCCACAGTTCAAGTGATATATAAAAGATCTTAATGTTACCACTTTTTCCAGAAAAAAAAAAGTCTTATTTCTTGTAGAGGTAGTTAGTTAGGTGCCGTGGAGTTGGTTCTGATTCATAGCAATCCTATATAGCGTTTCTGAGGCTGTAGATCTTTAAGGGAGCTGTAAGCTTCACCTTTCTCCAGTGAAACCACTGGAAGTTTCAAACTGCTGACTGTGAGATTATCAGCATGACTCGTAACCAATACACTACCAGAGTTCCTTTATCTCTTATAGTAGCCGAGCTTATATTGCCGAAAACCAAACCCAGAGCATTAAGGTAAGAGTGGCTGAATTATAATTCCAATTGCATCCCCAAACTGTAATGGAGTCTGATGTTAAAGTAACAGCATTGATTAGGAACAAATGGGATCCTGAAACTTGGAATAAGGACATTTGAGCAGATAATGAGGGCATACAGCCTGTAGATTTTATTAAATAACTCTTGTAACAGCAAATCAGATTTGACAGTAGAAAGTACCTAAATTGAATGAAAATATCTAACTACAATGGAGCTTCTTGAATCCCATGGAGATAGGAGCCAAGTTGTTGTTAAGTGCACTTGAGTCAGTTCTGACTCATCGTGACCCAGTATAACATTTCCGTGTAGCAACTAGTAAGTTTGAACTTCTGACCTTGTCGTTAAAATCTGCCTTGTGGTCTAGAGCTGTAACCTATAGCACCACACCAGGACTCTAGGAGCCAAGTGGCAGCACTTAGTCATCAAAGACAAGGTCAATTTGATTACTCTAATGGACTCTTTTTTGTTTTGAGAAGAAACTTTGGCATGTTATTGGGCCTTAGTAGAGACTGGACACATAGTCATGTGCCACCAAGTCACTATACAACCTGAGCTACCCATTATGAACTGGGTGTTGTCTGATCCACAGCTATTCTCAAGCAGGACATGAATGCACAAGTAAATTGCATGAAGAAGTGGCCTAAATACCCATGGACTCGTGGGGAGTTCCTTATGATCATTTCACTGAGGAAGAGATAACTCATGCTTGGTTTACAGGTGGTTCTGCACAAAAGAGAAGCACCAATAGAAAGTAGACAGCAACAACATTCTGGTCCTTTCTGAAATTTCCCTTATGAACTGTAGTGAAGGGAAATCCTCCTAATGGGTAGAACTTCAAGCAGTATATACCGTTGTACAATGTACTTGCAAGGAAAAATGGCCAAATGTGCAACTACATATTGATTCATGGACTGTTGCCAATGATTTGACTGGATGGCTTGGGACTTGGAAGGAACATGTTTGGAAATTTGGAGACATGGAAATGTGGAAAGAGTTATAGGGATACACCATTTTGAATGGGGCAAAAGAGTGAAGATAATTGTTTCTCATGTAAATGCACATAAAAGACTCAACAATCAAGTGAACAGAATAACACATTTTGTAGAAACTAATCATCCTGTTCATCCACTTTAATTTCCCAATGGGCTCATGAAAAAAATGGCCATGATAGCAGGGACTGAGGTTATATATGAGCTCAGCAGCATGGGTTTCTACTCACCAAGGCTGACTAAGCTACAGCCAATGATTAAGTGCCCAATCTGTCAGCAGCAGAAACCAACCATGAGTCTGAAACATGGGCCCATTCCTTGAGGAAAATCAGCCAGAAGCCTGGTGCCAGTGTGATTATATCATCCCACTTCCATAATGGAAAGAGCTGCATTTTATTCTTAATGGAATAAGCACACTTCCTCTGGATATGGATTTGCTTCTGAACTCAATTCTCCTATCCAAATTACTATCTGTGAATTTACAGAATGCCATATCCACTGTCATGGTGTCCCACAAAACATGGCCTCAAATTAGTTAATCCACTCATAGAAAATCAAGTAGTGCAATGGGCCCTTGCTCATGGAATTTACTGGTCTTATCATGGAGTCCTGGTGTAGCACTGTGAGTTAATGCGCCAGACTACAAAGCCATTTGAACTGCAAAGTCGGCAGTTCAAGCTCACCAGCTACTCCTTGGAATCCCTAAATAAGGTCACTATGGGTCAGAACTGACTCGAGGGCACTTAACAACAACAACAACAACAACAACAACAAATCATGTTCCTTATGATCCTGAAGGAGATGGAATTGCCTTCTAAAAACATAATTAAGGCACCAGCTATGTGACAATACTTTGTAAGTTTGTGGCAATGTATATACTCGAAACCAGAATTCAATGTATGGTGCTGTTTCTCCAATGGCCAGGATTAACTCACTGGTCCAGGAGGCAAAGGGTGGAAATGGGAATGACACCACTTTCTATAGCTCCTTGTTATCCACTCACAAAAATTTTGCTTCCTGTTTCTGCAATCCTATGCTCTTCCAAGTCTGGATATTTTACTTCCAAAGGGAGGAATCTCCCACCTGGAGACACGGCACATATTCCACTGAACTGGAAATTTAAAATGCCCCCTGGCCATTTTTGTGCTCCCCATTCCTCTTGATCAACAGGCAGAGAAGATAGGTACTGTGTTTGGTGGTGTAGTTGATCCTGATAACTAAGGGACAGCTGGATTGACATTACATAATGGATGTAAAGAAGAATATGTTTGGAATCCAGATTCCTTATGACATATTTTAATACTACCATGCCCTGTGATTGAAGTTAATGGTAAACTACAGCAACCCAATTCCAACATGTGTATTAATGGCCCAGAACCTTCAGAAATGAAGGTTGTGTTACTCCAACAGCAAAGAACCATGACTGACTGAGGTGTTGCCAAGGGTAAAGGGAGTGTTGAATTGGTAGTGGAAGAAGGTAGTTCTAAGTGTCAGCTATAGCCACAGGACCAGTTGTAGAAATTAGGACTGTAATTGTTATAAATATATATTATTTTTCATGTGGGCATCAAATCATTTTGCTTTACACATTTGTGAAATATAAGCTGTAAATGGAGCCAGCGCATGGTTACTTACACATGTTTTAACTGTATCATATTAAACACAAGTTTAAAATC
>NW_006408671.1:2364673-2367918 GCF_000296735.1 Chrysochloris asiatica
ATACACCGAGTCCTCAAGTGGCGCTGTAGTATAAGCACTTTCCCAAGCCACAAGATTGGTGATTCAAACCTACCAGCCCATATGTAAGCTTCAATGATTTTGCTTCTCTAGAGAACCCAGCCTAAGACAGCACTTCTTGAAATGGTTGTACATTGACCATTTCTTTTGGTATAATGACTTTATACACCATTTGGTAAAGTGAGGCTTCTTCAAATTTGAACAATAATCAATGGGAAACCCAAAAACTTGTGATTGCTTTTTTGAAATGCAATGTGAACAATATTTTTTATATCTGTCTTCTAAAGTAATTTATCGTTACAAATAAGTTGCTTGGGAGTGCTGATGGTGCTGTTGGATAAGCACTGGGCTGCTAAACATTCACCTTTTCAGGAGATAACAAATTATCAAGAACTGATGTTATTGAAGGAAAATTTCAAGTTGTACTAAAATTACTAATGAAAAGCTAGACTCCAGAAATTGACAGAATAGCATTGAAATGCTTCAACAAGATGAGATGTAATCCTGGACATACTAAATCACATATGCCAAGAAACTTAGAAAACATCTATAGGACTAACGGACTGAACAGTGTTCATATTTGTGCCTATGCCAAAGTAAGGCGATCCAAGAGAATGTGGAAATTATCAAATAATATCATTAAGATCACATGCAAGTGATATTTTGCTGAAGAAATTCTTTTAAAAATACAAAAGAATAGTTGTACCAGTATATATAGAAAGACCTTCCAGAAATTCAAGTCAGATTCAAAAGAGCGTGTTGAATGGGGAATATCAATGCTGATATCAGTTTAGTTTGGGCTGAATGAAGAGAATACACAAAAGATGATCTATTTTTATTAACAATGCAGAAGCATTATATTTTATGGATCATAACAAATAATTGGTATACAATTGGAATTTGTGTTCTTATGGAAGTTGTACATAAACAAAAAGCTAGTCATCTGAACAGAACAATGGAATGTTGTGTGCTTTTAAATTAAGAAAGATGTGTATCAGAATCATTTCACTATGCATATTCAATCTGTAAGCTAAACATACAATTTAAGAAGCTAGAATCTATGAAGATATAGCATTAGAATTGGTGGCAGAGTCATTAAAAACCTGTTATATACAAATGACACAATTTGCCTGTTCAAAACTGAGAAGAATTGAAGCACTCACTGATGAAAATTGAACTGCAACCTTCAGTATAGATTATATCTCACCTTAAAGAAGCTATAAATCTCACTGTTTTAATAGTAAGCAACATAATAATAAACAGAAATTATTGATGCTATCTTAGATCTCATTTTACTTTGATCTACAATCAATACCCATGGAAACAGCATTAAAGTTATCAAAAAGTTTACTGCATTGGGCAGAACTCTTTAAAACATTAAAAATTAAAGATGTCACTTTGAGGATTGCTGTTGTTAAGTGCCATTTGAGTTGGTACCAACCCATAGACACCACATACACAAAAGAATGAAACACTGCTCTGTCCTGGTCCAACCTCACAATTGTTGCCATGCTTGAGCCCATTGATACTGCCATTTTGCCAATCAGTCTCATTGGGGATCTTCTTCATTTTCTTTACCCTCCATTTTACCAAATAAGATATCCTTCTCCAGCAACTGGTCCTTCCTGACAATATTTCTGAAGGTAGAGAGATGAAGTTTGGCCATTTGGCCTCCAAGGAGCACTCTGGCTGCACTTTTTCCAACACAGATCTGTTTGTTATTTTGGAAGCCATGGCACTTTCAATATTCTCACCCCCCCCTCCAAAAAAAGAAACTGAAATGCAATAATTATTCTATGGTCTTCCTTAAACATTGTCCAGCTTTTGCATACATATGAGGTTATTGAAAATATTCATAGGATCAGAGGCACGTTAGTCCTCAAGCTGACATCTTTGCTCTTCAACACTTTAAAAATGTCTTATGCAGCAGATTTGCCTAATGCAATATGTCATTTGATTTCTTGACTGCTGCGTCCATGAGTGTTGATAGTTGATCCAAGAAGAATGAAGTCCTGACAACTTCAATCTTTTCTCTGTTGATAAGAATGTTGTTTATTGGTCCAGTGGTAAGGATTTTTGTTTTCTTGACATTGAGATACAATCCATACCAAAATCTGTGGTCTTTGATCTTCATCAGTAAGTATTTTAAGTCCTCTTCACTTTCAGCAAGCAAGGTTGTATCATCTGCATATCACAGGTTGTTAATGAGTCTTCCTCTAATCCTGATACTAAGATTTTCTTCATATAACCCAGTTTCTCCGTTTATTTGCTCAGCATACATGTTGAATAAATATGGTGAAAGAATATAACTCTGTCACACACCTTTCTTAATTTTAAACCATTCAGTGTTCCCATGCTCTGTTTGAACAACTGCCTCATGGTCCATGTACAGATTCCTCATGGCACAATTAAATGTTCCAGAATATTCAATATTTTGCAATGTTGTCCATAGCTTGTAATGAGCCACAAAATTAAAAGACTTTTCATAGCCAATAAAGCACAGACTTTGTATATATATGTAATAAAGCACAAAAAAACCCAGATCCATTGGACATTAACAATGATATCCCTCTTTTTATACTTGCTTCTGAATCCAACTTGAGCATCTGGAAGTTCTCTGTCAATGTATGATTGCAGCCACTTCTGTATGACCTTTAGCAAAGCTTTACTAGCATGGGATATCAAAGATATTGTCCTATGATTTCTGCATTCTGTTTGGTCACATCTCTTTGGAATGACCACAAATGTGGATCTCTTCCAATCAGTTGGCCAGATAGTTGTCTTCCAAATTTCTTGCATAGATGAGTGCCTCCAGTGCCATCTCATTTTCTTGAAAGATTTCAAGTTTTATTCCATCAATTCCTGGTGTCTTGTTCTTTGCCAATTCCTTCAATGCAAATTGGAATTTTCCTTCAGTATCATTGGCTCTTGATCATCTGCTACCTCTTGAAATGGTTGGTTTCAACCATTTCGTTTTGGTACAGTGACTCTGTACGTTCCTTCCATCTTCTTTTGATGCTTTCTGCATCATTCAATAATTTGCCCAGAGAATCCTTCAATAACAAAAGTTGAGGCATGCATTTTTTTCTTCAGTTCCCTCAGCTTGAGAAATGTTGAGTATGTCCCTCCCTTTTGGTTTTCTGATTCCAGGTCTTTGAACATTTCATTGTAATATTTGACTTTGTCTTCTCAAGATGACCTTTGAAATTTTCTGTTCAGCTCTTGTA
>NW_006408671.1:2369703-2373345 GCF_000296735.1 Chrysochloris asiatica
TCTTCATCTGGAAGCTCACCTGAAACCTGCCCACCATGGTTGACCATGCTGGTATGTAAAATACGGTGGCATAGCTTCCAGAATCACAGCAACTCACAAGCCATCACAGTACAACAAACTGATAAATGAGTGGTAGACTTTGATGACTAGAATTCATTTTTTTGAGACAGATATACATTGCATAAGGAAAACTGATGCTTTTGATTCATGGCATTGACAAATAATATTAAAGAAGCCAAACGATGACTACAAAATAAAAGCAAAAAACAAAACAAGCATATTGGTCCTGTGTGGTGCTATAGTATCAGACTCTACTCTGAATCACAAGGTCTGCAGTACAAATCCACCAGCTGCCTCTTTGAATCCAAATACAGGTTTTCCATGTGTTGGAACCAACTTGATGACACTTAACAACAAATGTACTTTATTTCTTCTACACAAGACTTTTGCTTACTCAGGTCTTCTGCTTTCATGAGTCCTTTGCGTCTTGCTTTGTTCCCTGAATGCTGATGTTTCAAGTTATAGTTTTCCAAGATTAAGTTATAATAAGTTAAACTGGTCAGCCACCACTAGTTATACTGCATGTAATTTGAGGAATCCTGAGTCTGCATGACTACTGATGAACATTGTATTTTAAGATTTCAAGCCTTTACTATAAATGTGGGTAGAGTAAAAGTTTGGATAAATAATAAAAAAGCAGAATAATAAGTATATGTAACTCTTAAATGACTTAAATGACATTTGCTAATTTTCATACTCATAGAACTATAGATTGGTTGAGATTAATCTTTTTTTTAGCTCCAGTTGTTGTGGGATCCCAGGTGGCATGGTTTGCTACTCAGAGGATCTTTATCAGTATAAAGTGTTGAGGAGAATAATTGTAGGTCACTTTTAAAAGAATTCAATGTTAATTATTGACGGTATACAAGGTTTTTCTCCAAAGCCTGAGACTTCATAATTCACAGTGATCTCAGAAAGAGTCCATATAATAGTAACACTGTCATTTTGGAATTTCAGAAGCAAGTCACTAAAGAATTTTTTAAATATGTCAGTGCTATTGTCCCAAAATATTTCTTAAATATTTTATTTATTCAATGCCCTCTGAACCCTCCTAGGCTGCATGTATAGAAAACGGGTGAGCAAATGTTTGTAATAAATCCATATATTGTTCTCTCTCTAAAAAGTTGAATATCATCTTCAACATTATACCAAGAAAAAAATCTGCATATAAATGTTACATACCACATCTTTACACAAATAAACTGAATATTTGAAAAGGATAAGTCAAAATGTACTGCTACATAATCATAGAAAGTTTAACAAAGATGTCAAAATGTGAAGCAACTGGTTCTTGACACATCCTCTATAACCCTTTCTTAAAGCATTCCATTCTCTTCCATCTACACCATGTCAAAACATCAGTTTTGGCATCCTCAAGGTACTCAAATCATGTTTATTTTAAATCCTTTTTGAGCTTTAGTAACAAAAAAACATATGAAAGCATAAGATCATGGTTAGAGTGTGGATGGGATAAAATTTCCCTGTGAAATTCTTATAGGACAGTCCTTGCTACTGTCAAAAATTGAGGAGATGGGTTGTTATGGTGGGAAAAAATATATATTCCATGCAGGTTTCCTGGCCTTTTCCTCACCAGTGCAGATTTCAATTTTCTAAATCTTCTAAGTAAGCTCCCATAATTTTCCTGTGTCCTTTGAGAACATCTAACAAGATTTCTCCTTTAGAATGATAAAATACAGTAGCCATAACATTCTGAGCAGACATCTGTGCCTTGGATTAAACTGTCCTTGCAGAACACCACTCTTAAGATTGGATATTTGTTTTTGAAGACTCCGTAACAAGACTGTTGTTGTTAGATTCCCTTGAGTCAGGTCTGACTGATAGTGTAATAACCCTATGCACAACTCAAGGAAACACTGACTGGTCCTGCACCATCCTCAAAGTTTTACATCCTTCAAGTTCTTCATTGAAGCCACAGTGTCAAACAGTATCATTAAGGGTCGTCCTCTTTTTCCCTGGCTCTCCACTCTTTAAAGAATGATGTTCTTTTCCAGAGATTGGTTCCTCCTGATGTCTCATGTCCAAAGTACATGGCATAACATCTCAGGACATTACTTCTAAGGAACATTCTGACTGTACTTCTAACACAGATATGTTTGTTCTTCTGTAAGTCATTAGTATATTCAAAATTATTTGCCAAGACCATAATTCAAATGAATCAATTCTGCTTTATTCTGCCTTATTCATTGTCCAGATTTCATAGGTCTATGTGGCAACTGAAAATACCATACCTTGGATCAGGGGCACCTTGGTTCTTAAAATGGCATCATAACTCTTTAACATTTTAAAGAGGAATTTTGTAGCAGATTTTCCAAATACAGTATGTTCTTTGATACAGTACTTTAATAGGTGCTGAGATAATTAAAGTTTCGTGTCAACTTGACTGGGCCAGGATTCCCACTGTTGTGACAGTTCAGATATGACTTTCCCCATGGCAAGGTCTAATACAGTGTAGTTAACTGTATGATGATTGACTATAAGCAGCCAATCAATTGAAAGGATGTTTCTTTAGGAGTGTAGCCTACTTCCAATATAATGGATACTCAGACAAAGAGTACTTGCTTTCTGCTGCATCTGGACTTTGAATCTGGCTTGTCCTTCAATTTGCAGCTCTTTGGACTTACACCATGGGCCTGTTCTGTTATGTCTGTCTGACTGTCTGCCTGCTGTAGGCAGCTACTGAACTTGGTTCATCGTACCTGAACTATGGACTCTTTCATCCCTACAAATGTGAGCCATTTCCTTGATATGGACTTCTCTTCATATATATATATATATATATAGTGTGTGGCACTGTGGGTTAATGTGCTGGATTGCAAAGTCAGTTTGAACCACAAGGACAGTGGTTCAAGTTCACCAGCTGCTCCTTGGAAACTCTATAAAGGATTGCTATGGGTCAGAATCAACTCAACAGCACTTGACATACATATACATAGCTTGGAATTTCTGCTGAAACCTTTCCACCATGTGTGACCCTGCTGATTTCAAAATACAGGTGGTATATCTCCCAGCATCACAGTAACAGAAAAGACAACACAGTATGAAAAAAATGACATACTATTAGCGTACTGTGTTACAATATACCATTGGGAAAAGTTGAAGTTAGCAAAAATATATATATGAAGGTAAGCCAAAAAGTATTGTTTCAAGGTGTCCAGTATTTTCATGCCTTACTTTTTCCAAATAAAAGTGTTTAACAATACCTCTGTGATCAATCAATTTATGTAGATAAGTTATCTTTGTAATACACTTATCTTAGTCTTCCTTATGTTCACCTGATGTGGTGCTGTAGGGAAAGAACTAAATTGTTAACCACAAGGCTGCCAATTCAACACCACCAGACAGTGCTACAGGGACAATCAAATAAGATAGATACAGCATTGGAAACAATCCAAAACCTACAGAAAGAGGTCCAAACGATCAATAACAAAATATCAGAATCTGGAAGGTCAGTCTATGATCAAAACAATTACAATGTAAAAGAAGGTAAACACGTAGGAACAGAGATCCAGATGGTGAGAAAGTCAGTTAGACTAAAGGATAAAATAGACTGCACTAAATGGA
>NW_006408671.1:2374581-2375261 GCF_000296735.1 Chrysochloris asiatica
CAATAGAGGGAATCTACAGCCACCAAAAGAAAAGAAATAATAAAGATTAGAGCAGAAATAAATGAGATATGAAAAAAAAAAATTAAATAAAGAATCAACAGGACAAGAAGCTGGTTCCTTGAAAGGATTAGCAAAATTGACAAACCATTGACATAACATAGGAAAAGTGAGAGAAGACACAAATAACATGCATTAGAAAACACATGGGCTATCTCACAATGGAACCAAATGAAATCAAAAGGATAATAACAGAATACTATGAAGAGCTGTACTCCAACAAATTTGAAAACTTAGAAGAGATGGACACATTTTTAGATAAACACAACTTACTAAAATTACACAGTGAAGTAGAAAACCTGAACAGATCCATAACAAAAGAAGAAATTGAACAGGTAATCAAAAAGCTCTCAAGCAAAAAAGTCCAGGCCCAAATGGCCTCACGGGTGAGTTCTACCAAACATTCAGGGAAGAACTGTTACCAATTCTACTCAAATTGTTCCAGAAGATACAGGAGGATAGAAAACCTCTTAATACATTTTATAAAGCAAGCATAACCCTCATACCAAAACCAGGGAAGGATGTCACTAAGAAATAAAATTATAGACCAATATCCCTCATGAACATAGATGCAAAAATTCTCAACATATCCTAGACAACAAAGTCTAGCAACACATCAAATA
>NW_006408671.1:2383814-2386536 GCF_000296735.1 Chrysochloris asiatica
GCTCCAACCACTAAAGCCAGTGAGGATTAAATACAAGAATTCTACCAACATCTTCAATCTGAAATTGATCAATCATGTAGTCAAGATGTATTGCTCCTTACTGGTGATTGGAATGGAAAGGTTGGGAACAAAGAAGAAAGATCAGTAGTTGGAAAATATGGCCTTGGTGATAGAAATGATGCTGGAGAATGCATGATAGAATTCTGTAAAATCAATGATTTGTTCATTTTAAATATCTTCTTTAGAAAGCATGAGAGACGATTACACACATGGACCTCACCAGATAGAATACATTGAAATCAAATTGACTACAGCTGTGGAAAGAGATACTGGAAAAGCTCCATATCATCAGTCAAAACAAGGCCAGGGGAAGATTGTGGAACTGACTCAATGGCACCTAACAACAACAATAACATTCCTTATCTGGACCATTCTCACTCTGCTGTGTATAAGGTCACTATCACTTAGTACAGACCTGATGGGACCTAGCAATAACAACAGCAATCCTAATTTAGTAAACATAATAAAATTTATCCATTAATATTTGACTAAAAGTTTGACATGATAAAATATTCCATTTCTTGACTCTGCTAACCAGATAACTTTAGAAAACACACACTGGATATTATTAAAATAAGTTCAATATTTTATTTTTCCTATTGTTCTGATTCCCAGGAAAATCAAGTCTGCATATTGCTTTAGTGTTCTTGACTTTCAGGTAAAATCTGGATTTAATCAATGAACACTACTAACAGAACAGAGTGTAGTATGAATGAGTATGCCTTTTCATTTCCCCATCTTTTCTCCTTTGGATTTACTATAAATTTGTTTCTTAATGTGACTTAAATTATAGCTGCTGTCAAGGAGCCTCTTCACACAGCTCTCTCTCTCTTTATGAATATCTGTAACTGCTTTTTCCCTTCAATTCTTTAGTACTGGATATTGAAATAAAAGCCTATTTATTAGTAGACCTGAAGTCCTTAGTTGCTGACTGACCCTTTATCAATAGTGCAACTGTGGGTGGTAGTGGTTATATGCAACTGAGTCAGTTTTGACTCATATTGACCCTGTCTAGGGTTTCTTCTGAGTATGTAAATCTTTACGAGAATAGAAAGTCCATGTTTCACCATTGGAGTAATTGGTACATTTGAACTACTGACCCTGTGACTAGCAGCCCAGTTACCAGGTCTCCTTATTTTCTTTATTAACTTTTCTCAAATTATAGTACAAGGAGGATTCCATCTATTTTTTTTGTTTCTAGTAGAGATCTGACAGCTGATTTTGCTGTGTTTGTTTGGATTTTTTAATACTTCATGAATGTGATTTTGGCATCCTTTATAAATAGATATTCATATTATCATGATATAAAAACAGTGCCATGATACTAGCAACATTAATGTAATTTATAGTAATAATATTCATTACCATACTAATGTAAGCCAATCTTTGAAGATCTTACTATGCATTCACTCATTATTTTATAGGTAAGGAATCCAAAGTAGACAGAGGCTTTATAACATGCCCAAGGTCACACTGACAGTAGTGATAAAGCAAAAATATATGGTGTTTTATTGTTGTTGTTAGGTATCATCGAGTTGGTACCGACTCATAGCGACCTTATGCACAGGAGAACAAAACACTGCTCGATCCTGGCCCAACCTCACTACAGTTGCCATGCTTGAGTCCATCGATGCTGCCACTTGGCTAATCCATCTCATTGGGGGTCTTCCTCTTTTTCTCTCACCCTCCACCTTACCAAACACGATATCCTTCTCCAGTGACTGGTCCCTCCTGACAATCTGTCCAAAGTATGAGAGATGAAGTTTGGCCATCTTGGCCTCCAAGCAGCACTCTGGCTGCACTTCTTCCAAAACAGACCTATTGTTTCTTTTGGCAACCCATGGCACTTCTTTCAATATTCTTCTCCAACAGCGTAACTCAAAAGCATCAATAGAGTACCCAATGGTGGACAGGTTACAGATGAGCTTCTAGATGAAGACAGACTAGGAAGAAGGAGAGACAAACTACTTCCAAATATTCAGTCACTGAAAACCTTATAAATAGCAGAGAAACACTGTCAGATATTGTTGTTGTTGTTCAGTACCATGGAGTTGGTTCTGACTCTTAGTTACCCTGCACAGGGTTTCCAAGGCTGTACATCTTTATGGGAGCAAAACACCTAATCTGCTGACCTTGAGGTTGGCAGCCCGATTCGTAACCACTACACTACTAGTGCCAGAAAATGATCCCCTCAGGTGGGAAGGCACTCAAAATGTGACTGGGGAAGAATAGCCTCTTCAAAGTAGTTGAGCATGATGATGTGAATGGAGTAAACCCATTGGGACCCTCATTTGCGGATGGGGCACAATTCAAAAGGAACATAAACAGCTGTAAACATCCATTAATGATTGGAATGTGGAATCTATGAAATATGAATCTATGAAATTTTTCAAAAATGAAATTGAATGCATAGACATTGATATCTTAGACATTAGTGAACTGAAATGGACTGGTACTGGCCATTTAAAATCTGACAACCATATGGTTTACTATGCCTGGAATGGCAAATTGAAGAGGAATGGTGTTGCATTCATCATGGAAAAGAACATATCCAGATCATGAGGTATAACACAGTCTGTGATGTATAATATCCATGTGTCTAAAGGGAAGACCAACTAATACCACTATTATTCAAATATACACACCAACCACTAAAGCCAGT
>NW_006408671.1:2387664-2393423 GCF_000296735.1 Chrysochloris asiatica
AATCCCTTCCATACACTCCCAGCCAATGACAATTGTAATTAGACTTTAAAAAAAAAAAAAAAAAGTTACTGACAATTGAATCATAAAATCCTATCACTCTCAACACCAAATTCATTTGAACAAGAGAAAAAACTGTTCAGCAAGGTTTCTGTCTTTCTCTCCTCTTTCTGACACTAATCACCCTCATGGAAGTTTATATACCAGCCACTTCCTGCCTTTAAAGATCCCCCCACCCAATTTTGGTGGTCAAAGTCTAAATTGCTGATCCCTATCAACCTAGTGAATTACGGAGACGTGTTTTATCCTTGATGGGGAGAATCCTTCCTTATTTGGTTGGGATTTTAGGCAGCCTCATGCATAAACAATAGTCCAGTTGATCAGGTTATAGTAACTTATGCTTACTCCCTGTATCATACTTTCTTATTTTTATCTGGTTGAATTCTGGTCAGACAGCCATCTACATTAGGTCCACATAGACAAATAGGCATTTGTCTGAGAGTCTGGGAATTCTTGCACACCTCCCACCTCTTCAGATCAGTTGATTGCTTCATTCTTAACTTTAGCCCCTAGTGGCTAGTTCAGTGTCTTTGTGCTCAGGAATTCACACATCATCTTGAACTTCAATCTATTCAGCCCATTCTCTTCTCTCTCTCTCATCTCAAGGTCATAGGACAGCTATAGAATGTGGCTAGTCTCCATCTGTATTTTTCCATCCATGTCTTCTTTGCTGTATTTCTCTGCCTTCCACTCTCAAGTTGACCAGGACTGTTGCCAGTGAGCATACAAGACTCTTCATGTGTTTTCTTTGAGTTTCAGTCTTAGAAAGGGGTTTATTTACCTTGATGGGTTGACTTTTCTTGCTTTGATAACTCCAGTGCAAACAGCTTACTTGATATTGTCATCATCAAACAGTCTGCGTTGCTTTTTTGTTTTCCTCTCCCCTATTTGGACTTTCTTTTAAGAAGTATCTTTTGTTCCTCTAACCATTCTGAATTGGTCTGAATACCTTTTCAATTGGGAATGTTCTACACCTGAAGGTTCTGGGTCAGGCTCAGGATTCCATCTAAGACTCCATACACCACTAAGTCTTTACAAGAAGCCTATTTTCCTGGGTACATTCTAGACCCATTTTAGATCATCCAATCCATTATAAACTAAAGAGGGGCTTATAAGCTTTCTGTAATCATCTTCTCCAATTATCCATTCTATCCAACTTAAATGTCTATATTACACTAGTAGGCAGGGTAATACAATATCTGCAAAACAGTCAAACACCTTAACATTATTTCTTCTTTATCCGTTCAGCCTATTTCTGAATTCCTGTATCATGTTGTTGTGCCTTTGAGTTGGTACCAAACCATAGCAACTTTGTAAAGCATTTCCTAGGAGCTGTTGGTGAGTTTGAACCACCTACCTTGTGGTTTACCTCAACTTTGCAGTCCAGTGTGTTAACCCACAGTGCCATACCAGGACTTCATCCTAGGCATTAGTGAGCTCAAAAAGACTAGAATTGGCCATTTTTAATCTGACAGTCACATGATTTATTCTGCCAGACGTGAGAAAATGAAGAGAAATGGTGTTGCATTCATCATCAAAAATAACATTTCAAGATCTGTCTTGGAGTATAATGCTGGTGGTGATAGTATATATCCATATGCCTACAACATAGATCAGAGTCCTGGTGTGGCACTGTGGGTTAGTGCACCAGACTGCAAAGCCCTTTGAACTGCAAGGTTGGTGGTTCAAGTTCACCAGCTGCTCCTCAGAAACTCTATACAGGGTCGATATGGGTTGTAATCAACTCAATGGAACTTTATAACAACAACAACAAGATAGACCAGTTAATACAACTATTCAAATTTATGGATCAACTACTAAAGTCAATGATTATGAAACTGTACAAATGTCAGTTTATTCTATTTCATTTAGCCAATGTATATTGGGAGCAACTGAGTCAAAGGTCCTTGACTTTTGAGGCAGTTTAACTGAAGCATTACAACTGAACAGTTGTGGTCCAGAAACTCGGGTTGCATCCAAGTCAAGCTGCCCCCTAAGTAACTTACAGGGCTGCCTCATGGGACGGGCAACTTGCAAGGTCTTTTCTTGTACACAGCCATGTCCTTCGGCTCAGTCTGCACAACAATTTAACTGCTCTAATCTGTGTTCTGGCTAGCTACCACAAGTTACAATTTTTTCTGATTAAGTTCCACTTACTGAATGCACTATCAGTACTAGATGTTCTTGTACTCCTAACCCTCCGTCAAGTTCCTCCCCTTGAATTGTGTGTAAAGTAAACTTGCTGCACTTGGTCTGTGTCACAGTATATCCATCAGAGTGCTGCGTCCCACCTGTTCTCATCTTTACTTATTTCGTTTGTGTCTTGTCTTCCTTTCTCTTCTAATCTCCCATAACCCCTGCTGGGTTTAATCTCTCCATGCAAGTCATGGAGAATAGCTGATGTCAGACTCCCTAAGCATTTCCCTATCATCAGTTCCTCAACCCTCTTCTCCTTCCTTGTGCATTGCCCTCCCCCATTATTACCCTCCCTGTTCTAGGAGCTATCATACATCTATCCCCATCATACCTATATGTTACTGTGACCTCCCTCCCATCCCTGGTAACCCTCAAAGAATTATTCTTTTAATAGGGAAATATTTTCTTAAGTTTTTACAATAACGAACTTATGCAATATCTGTCCCTTTGTGCCTGACTAATTTCACTCAGCATTATGTTCTCAAGGCTTATCCATGATATGCTTTGATTTGCAGTTTCAATATTATGCTTCAAGGAGGCATAGTATTCCATTTCATGTATGTACCAGAGTTTGTTTATCCATTCTTCCATTGATGGGAACTTTGGTCATATCCAGTTTTTTTGCTACTGTGAATTGTGCTGTGATGAAATTGGTGTGCATATATCCATTCTCATTCTGACTCTATTTCTTGTGGATATATACCAAGAAGGTGAATTTTTGGATCATAAGCTTTTTCTATTTCCAGCTTTATGAGGAAATGACAGGCCATTTTACAGAGTGGTTGAACCAATCCGCAGTCCTACCATCAATGTAGGAGAGTCCTAGTATCTTCACACCCTTGCCAGCAATTGTTGTCCTCTGCTTTTTAAATTTCTCTGTTACTGCAGGGTATCTGGTTGCTGTTGTGATTTGCATGGTTACGAATCGGGCTGCGAACCTTAAGGTCAGCGGTTCGAAACTACCAGCCGCTCCGCGGGAGAAAGATGAGGCTTTCTACTCCCGTAAGGATTTACACCCTCGGAAACCCTGTACAGGGTCGCTATGGGTCGGAACCGACTCGACGGCACTTAACAACAACAACAACAACAATACCTAATGGAAGGAGCTCTGGTAGCGTAGTGGTTATGAATCGGGCTGCAAATCGCAAGATCAGCAGTTTGAAACTACCAGCTGCTCCGCGGGAGAAAGATGAGGCATTCTGCTGTAAAGATTAACAGCCTCTGAAACCCTGTGCAGGGTCGCTATGAGTTTGAACCGACTCCACGGCACATAACAACAACAGCAACAATAGCTAATGGGAATCCTGGCATTGTGCTGTGGGTTAATCCACCAGACTGCAAAGCCATTTGAACTATAAGGTCGACAGTTCAAGCTCACCAGCTGCTCCTCAGAAACTCTATACAGGGCCACTATGGGTTGGAAGAAACTCGACGGCGCTTAACAATAACAACAACAAATAGATAATGATTGTGAACATTTTTTCATATGTTTGCAGGCTGTCTTCCTTGATCAAGTGTCTATTAATGCCTTGTGCCCAATTTTTAATTGGGTTATTTGTCTTTTTCTTGTAGATATGTTGTATTTCCCTATAAATTTTAGAGATTAGTCCCTTGTCTGTTATGTCATTGCAAAAAAAAAAATTCCTAGTCTATGGGTTCCCTTTTTACTCTTTTGGTGAAACCTTTGATGCACATAAATTTCTAACTTTTAGTATGTCCCAGTCATCTATTTTTCTTGATATTTTTTGCTTGTTTTTTGCCATGTTCAATAGCCTATGTATATAATATATTACAGCCCTAAAGCTTGTCCCTATTTTTTCATTGATAATCTTTGTAGTTCTGGGATTTTTTTTTTTTTTTTTTTTTTTTTTTTTGAGATCTTTAATCCATATTGAGCTAGTTTTTGTATATGGTGTGAGATGTGGGTCTTGTGTCATTCTTTTGCCAGTCAACTTCCAGTTTTATCAGCATCATTTGTTGAAGAGACTATCTCTTCCCCATTTAATGTATATTGGCTCTTTGTCAAAGATCAGTTGACTGTATGTAGATGGCTTTGCTTCAGGGTCTCAATTCTGTTCCATTGATCTATGCATCTTTCTCTGTACCAATACCAGACTATTTTGACCACTACGACCCTGTAGTTAAGTTTTGAAGTCAGAAAGTGAGAGGCCTCCCACTTTGTTCTTTTTCTTAAGCAGTGTTTTGCTCATTCAAGGTTTCTTTCCCTTCCAAATAAAGTTTGTGACTATTTTTTCTACATCATCAAATAATGTTGTTGAAATCTGGATTGGGACTGTGTTCTATCTGTAGATTTCTTTGGGTAGTATTGACATTTTCACAATGTTAAGTCTGCCTGTCTAGGAGCATGGTATATTCTTCCACTTCAGTGCTGTCCTTATTAGTGTAGAGGAATCAAACTGCTTTTTGCATGTTGATCTTGCACCCTGCCACTTTGCTGAATTTTCCAATGAGTTCTAGTAGTTTTTTTTTTTTTTTTTTTTGCTGCATCTTTAGGGTTTTCTATGTATCATATCACATCATCTGCAAATAGAGAGAGCTTTACTTCTTTGTCAATCTGGATGCCTTTAATTTATCTATCTTGCCTTATATTCAAAATATTGAATGACCATCAAAACAAAATAGTCACTGTACCAACAAGAATTTTTTGATGTCCAACGATTACAGGAGGCAGCACATTATGAATTTAAATCTAGGAGTGTTTAAGTATGGAAGAGATTGTTGTTACTGTCAGATGTGATTCATAGCAACCCTGTATAGTGTTTCTGAAACTTTAAATCTTGGGAGAAAACAGCCGTATCTTTTTCCTCTGGTGAGGTTGGTAGTTTGAACCTCAGACTTTATATTTCACTGTTCATTTCTTATCCTGTGGAATCACAGCACTTTAAGGAAAGGGATTAGCAGTAATTGGAACTGAATGGAAAATATGTGGTTATCACATTCCCAAATTCTAGAAGAACCCTAGTGGCTGAAAGAGAGCATAACATATGGAAAAACTGCATAGCATACTTACAAGAATCAGGCATCACCTTTATTGATTTTTTTTTTTTTTTTCCTTATGTGGTGACCCAGAAAGTATGAAGCTAGATGAATGATTCCTGTTATTTTGATATTTCTCTGACCAATCCCAGAAGGTGCTTAGGTGAGACAAACAGAAAAGAATAAAAGGAGGAAAAAAACAAAAAGAGTTGATGCTTCCCATGCCTGTCTCAAATAATGCAATATAATTTTGAATCCAATTTAAAACTCCCACTTTTATCTTCAAGGTCTTGTAAAGGTTAGGCCCTAGATAGCTTAGCAACTGTATGACCACATTCACACCCCCTATAGTCTCTGATCTACTGACTACCAATGTTGTCTATCCCCAGACTTATTCTTGAAGTAATGGAGTAGAGAAAATTTCTTTAGTGCCATTAAAAAGAAAAGCTTATAAGATAAATTTTTCTTGTCTATCTTCCAATTTATCTATGAAATTAAATTCTGTGAAT
>NW_006408671.1:2394239-2398176 GCF_000296735.1 Chrysochloris asiatica
ACTAGTGATACAGCTTTAATGGTATCAGTGTAGAGGGCTCTGGTTTTGCAGTGCTTAAGTTCTCTGCTACTAACCAAAAGTTTGGGTGGTTGAAACTATAAGTTGCTGCCTGAAAGAAAGTGTGACATTTGCCAAAAAAGATTTAAAGCCTTGGAAACCCTAAGAGACAGTTCTACTCTGTTCTATAAGGTCAACATGAGTTAGAATCAACTTGATGTTAATTTCATTTTGAGTAGGCATCAATGTTTGTCAGTATGTCATCTCACATATAGACATCACCATGTGATGCTATAAATTTCATTTGGAAATGGATTAGTAGGTTTGAATTTTGTAAACAAAACATTTTATTTTATTAATTTTAGTCATATGATACATGAATTGAATTTTCTTATATGCAATTGCTAAAATGATATTAACCATGCAAGAGATTTCAATTTTAACTGATATTAACACGTGTTTTTTTAAGAATATATTGGAACTGGCTCACAAAATAGAAATAATGAAAATCTCAGGGAGATAAAAATCTTAATGTATATAATATACAGTAAAACAAATTCAGAAGGTGATTAATCAAAAAAGTCTAGGAAAAGAATTTGAGACTAATATGTATGCATTATATAACAGTCTAAGATTTGCAAATGCTAATTTATATTGCAGAACATGCAGTGAGATAAGAAGGGCAGAGAAAATAATAACAGCAAATATTGGTAATTTACTTCTATCATGCATCTCATTACTTTTTTCTATTTGTTTCTAATAAGGCTAACAACTCTTCTATTATTTGACATTCTAAGAGGTGGTATAATTCACAGAATTATTGAAGATGATATAGATACTGTTAGGAAAAAGTTAAATTAATCTAATGGACAGAAATATCGATATAAATTTTGAGAGGTATTTGATGCATAGCAACCATCAGATTTCACATTAGAAATCTCTGCCTGGGGTATAATTGAATTAAGGTCTCAATGGCTCAGATTGGAAATACATTATCACTCTGTTGTTGTCAAGTGTTCTTGTATCAGTTCTGACCCATAGCGACCCTGTGTAGGGTTTTCAAGGAGCAGTTGGTGAGTTTGAACTACCAACCTTAAGGTTAGAACCAATTTTGTATTCCAGCACATTAACCCACAGAGTCACACCAGGACAATAAATCCTATCCTTATCACTCCTATCACCTCAGTGCTAAGATCATTCTTCTTTACAAATGCCCCAAACTGTAGAATAAACACTAGACTGCAAAGTCTTTTGAACTGCAAGGTCAATTCTTGAAACTTACCAGCTACTCCTCAAGAACCCTATAAAGGGTAGCTGTGAGTCAGAACCCACTTAACAACAACAACAATAATGAATGCAAATTCAGGAATGTTAATGCAGGTTCATGCCTAAGAGACACTGGAATCCTCTGACACTGGGTGACTGAGTCTAGTTCTCCACAAAAACCTTGTCAAACTCAGGACTACATTGTGGTCTAAGATACAAGTACTTTTATGCAATTTTCCTTCTCTTTCTCTCGTCTTATTGGGTGGAAAGAACTACATCTAATTCTAATAGCGCTCTTTGCCTCCAATTCCTTCATTTTCCCTAACAGAGTTTGCCCCTAATAAATCTCTTGCAGGATTAATTCCATAGGGACCTCTTCTCAATGACCCAAGGAAAGCCACGATGTAAATAAATTAATCAAGAAGATATGCCTTCTTTTTAGATTTATAACTTTAAATCATTGCTTAAAATAAATGACTATTTCAGAATGAAAACATAGGACCACAGAATTTTAAGAAGGAACCGGTGCTTTCAGAATTCTGTGAGCTTGGCTACATTTCTACAAAGAAATGTGTTATTAGTAGCACAAAAAATGAAAGCTAAGAAAATGGTTTACAATTGAGATTGACAAGAAAATTGTGGATTAGAGACATATGCTACACAGACCCTCTACATTAAGATTGCTGG
This sequence comes from Chrysochloris asiatica, assembly GCF_000296735.1. Lineage (NCBI taxonomy): Eukaryota > Metazoa > Chordata > Mammalia > Afrosoricida > Chrysochloridae > Chrysochloris > Chrysochloris asiatica. Next base: position 2,396,190 of record NW_006408671.1, read on the forward strand.
TTTTATGTTGTTAAAGTGCCATGGATTCAGTGGCAACTCACAGTGATACTGTGTAGTGTTTGTGAGGAGCAACTGGTAGATTTAAATCTCCCCCCTTGCAGTAAGCAGTGCAATTCTTATCCTATAGTGCAACATCAGGAATCCAACAAACATACAAGGGGTAAAATGAAACAAATATAGCTGATAATCCTGGAATCCTGAGCTACAAAGGAAATGATAGGGAAGAGGGTTGAATATTGACTACGAGAAGAAATTTAACAAGAGCAATGAGAGAGGAATCAGTCAGGTTAACTGTTGGCTGGACTGACATGGCACTACCATTTTGATCTTTTGTAAGCAGCAACTACCCTCTACTGGGTCACACACTTGTAGTGACCAAGATGACACTGAATCCTCTCTCATCCCTAGATGAGTCAGACTACTAACCTCAAAGTCAGCGGTTTGCAACTACTAGCTATTCCATGAGAGCAAGATGAAGCTTTCTGCTCCTGTAAATATTTACAGCCTCAGAAACCCTATGTAGGGTCACTATGAGTCAAAACCGACAGCATAGCACACCATTACCACCACACCAGCATAGGCTATCAACACAATCATACACAGTTGACTGATGTTGAAAAACGTGATTCTTTCTTGTTCTACACTCCCTCTTGATGATCCAAAATGTGGCCAGCTCTACCCTCACTCACCTCCCCTCAGAACCCATATTCTGACAGATATTGGAACTATACCAACGTGAATCTGGAGCTGGATACACTACACACACATCTGGGAGGAAGAACTATGCCTCATCAGACCAGCAGAACTTACAATGTCAGATTCCTGGATGTCTCTGGGTACACAGGTACTCCTTTCATAACCAGTGACACTGACCCTACCTGCTCTCCGTACCTGAAAGAGTTCATTCTGGCAACAAGAACCCTGACATCAGTCACTAGCTGAGCTTGCATGAACTAATTTTAGATCTGATGCCCTGAACATGGACAATACTTACTCCATTTAGAGCCAGGTACCCACTCTCTCACCTCTTCCCTGCCCAAGTTCTTGAGCTCCTTGATTGGCAGAAGGTTTCTATTCATTCCAGGTTCCCTGTCCCTTATAATTTTCTTCTCTCTGAGTTTAGTCCCTGCCACAGTTCTTTTCCTTTTTTTTTTTTTTTTTTCTGATTGTTTTTCATCTCTCTCCCTTACCTTGTTTATTATATTTCTCTGTGTCCTTTTATTTTTCTATTTCTATTTTTACTTATTTATTTTCTCTTAATTTTTTTATTTTACTAATAATCTCTTATCTCTTTCTAGTATACTCTCTTCCTACCCAAGTTTTGTTATTGTGCTTTTTCCTTTCTTTTTATTTATTTTTCTCTTTTCCTGTAATTATTTTTCTTTCACTTTTCTCTTTTTAGTTATTATATTCTCATCCTAGCTGCTGTCTGATGCAATTTTAAAACTTTACTGTTTTCCTTTATATCTTCTGTTTATTTTTTTCTCTTGCTTATTTTTTTTTTTTTTCTTGCCCAATCCAATTGGAGATAGTTACTGTATCCATACAGCCAAGGCACACCCATTAGATGAGGGCTACTACCAGTTCCTATACCACCTTATCAACAATACACAGCAGCCAACACTAACCAAACCAGACAGAACTTTGCTACACAATCTGTAAACAGATGACTGTACACACATTTCCATTCCATCAGGAGACAGGTGGTGAGTGGCCAAAAACATTATCATGTAAACACAACTACAACAACATCAAGATGTCTTGAAGACAACAGACAATTTCAGTTCACACTGAGTGGCTCAAATAAATAACCAAAGTGCTTTTGTTGTTCTTTTTAAGTGCCATGGACTCAGTGCTGACTCATAAAGTCTTTATGGACAACAGAATGAAACACTAGCCAGTCATTCACCAGTCACAAAATGGTTTCTATCCTTGACCAATTGCTGCTGCCATTGTGCCAATACATCCTATTGGGAGTCTTCTTCTT
>NW_006408671.1:2399405-2400396 GCF_000296735.1 Chrysochloris asiatica
GTTTACAGTAAGCAAGGTTGTATTATTTGCATATTGCAGCTTGTTAATGAGTCTTCCTCTATCCTGATGCCACCTTCTTCTTTATATAGTGCAGTTTCTCAGAATATTTGCTCAGCATACAGATTAAATAAGCATGCTAAAAGAATACAACTGTAGCACACCCCTTTCCTGATTTTAAACCATTTGGTGTCTTCTTGTTCTTTTCAAATGACTGCTTCTTACTCCACATAATACTCATTCTACACAGTATTTTCCATAGTTTGTCATGAACGACACAGTTGAAAGTCTTTGTGTAGTTCATAAAGCACATGTAAACATTTTTCTGGTATTCTCTGCTTTCAACCAAGATCCATGTTATGCCAGTGATGATAACCCTCCTTCCATGCTTCTGTATGAATCAGTCCCAAGCCTCTGACAGCTCCCAGTCAAAGTACTGCTGAAGCTGTATAAAAATTATTTTTAGCAACATTTTTTATTTCCATGCAATAATAATTTTATTGTTATATGATTTCCACATACACTGGTGTCACTTCTCTTTGTAATCGGTGTAAATATGGATCTCTTCCAGTCAGCTTTCTTCCAAATTTCTTGGTATGGAATGTGCGTGCCTCTTTTGCTGCCTCAATTTGTTGGAAGATATCAATTTGCATGCCATCAATTCTGGGAGTCTTCTTCTTTGTCAGTGCCTTCAGTGCACCTTGGACTTCTTCCTTCAGGATCATTGACTCTTGAATAAATGCTACTTCTTGAAATAGTTGAACATAGACTATTTATTTTAGTACAGTAACTTTGTGTATTCCTTCTATCTTACTGGCATTCTTTATGCATCATTCATATTTTACCTATAGACTCCTTCAGTATTCAAGTTGAGATTTCAATTTTTCATTCAGTTCTTTCAGTATGAGAAATGCTGATCATGCTCTTTCTGTTTGGTTTTCTGACTCCAGAACTTTACGCATTTCATTGTGTTATCTAACTTTGTCTTCTAGAG
>NW_006408671.1:2400741-2402788 GCF_000296735.1 Chrysochloris asiatica
CCTGGTTTTGCTTTGGTTAATGGTATGGAGCATTTCCACCATTTCTTTCCACAGATGTAGTCAATTTGATTTCTGTGTATCCCATCTGGTGATGTCCATGTGGATAATCTTCTTTTATGTTGTTTAAAAGAAGTATTTGCAAAAGAAAAAGAGTTATTGGACTTGCCAAATTCTATCATGCAATCTATAGCATTGTTTCTATCACCAAGGCCATGTTTTCTGATTACTGATCCTTGGTTGTTGTTCCAATCTTTGCATTCCAACCACAAATAATTATCAATACATTTTGATTGCATGTTTGATCAATTTCACACTGAAGAAGTTGATAGAATTCTTCAGGTTTCTTCAGCAATGGCTTTGATAGCTGGTGGTTAAATTTTAATAATAAATGTATTAAATGGTAGGAATATTAAATATACCTTGTAGGCCTATGTATATTAGTCTATCACAGACAGCATTGTATTTCAAGACAGATCTTGGAATGTTCTTTCTGATGTTGAAGACAATGCCATTCCCTGATATTTGTCATTACCATCATATTAAACCTTTTGATTGTCAGAATCAAAGTGGTCAATACCAGTCCATTTTAGCGCACTGATGTCTAGGATATTGATGTTAATGTATTCCCTTTCATCTTTGACAACTTCCAATTTTCATAGAGTCATGTTTTGTAAGTTCCATGTTCTAATTATTAATGGATGTTTACAGCTGTTTTCCCTAATTTTGATCTGTCCCCCATCAGCAAATCAAGGTCCTGAAAGCTTTACTCCATTCAAGTCATCAAGGACAACTCTATTTTGAGGAGACAACTATTTTCTAGTCATATTTTGAATGTCTTTCAACCTGGGGGCTTATTTTCTGGCACTGTAATTTGCAATATTCTGGTGCTTTCATCACGTTTCAATATATATTATTCTGGTGCTGACAGTCTTACACTGATATTCATAAGGTTTATCAGTGTAAACCAGTGACTAAATATTCAAGAGTAATCTAAGTCTCTTTCTTTGAATTCTGTTTTAGTCTGAAAACTCAGCTGAAACCTGTCCACTATGGATGCATCCTGCTAGTATTTAAAATATTTGTGGCTTATCTTCCAGAATCACATCAACATAAAAGCTCCAACAACAAAACAAACTAATAGATGTGTGGTGGGACCAAAGTGAAGACCCAAAACAATGTTTCTGAAAAGAAAATGGTACTGTAACTACCTGATAAAAAAACTCAAAAGGGTGATCATTGTATAATTAAAACAGATTGAGAGAATGATTCAGATAACTGCATATGAAAGCAAGAAAACCACAAAAAAATAACTTTAAAAGAATTTAGGAAAATAATTCAAGAACAAGTGGACAAAATGAAAAATTTGATATAATACAAAAACTTGCAAATAGAAATGAAGAAGTTTAATATTAAAATTTCAAAAGTAGATAATATATTGAAAAAGCAAAGAAATGAACCAGAATCTTTGGAAGAACAAATCAGTGTGCTTGAAGACAAATATCTGAATAGTAATCTTCTAGAGAAACATTCAGATAAAAGAAGAAAATAGTCTGAAGAAACCCTAATAGTAGGACACTATTAAGAGGAATAACTTATGTTTGATCAGAAATAAAGAACAAACAGAATTAAAGAAAAAAGGAAAGAAAGAAAATCAGATAAAATAATTGAAAAGAATATTTCCTTACATCATTAAAGATGAGAGATATGCATTCAAGAAGATGAGTAAACCCCAGAAAGGATGTTATTGTTAAAAGCCGTCATGTCAGTTCTAACTCATAGCATTCTTGAATAGGGTTACTGAAGCTGTACAATTTATAATAAGCCTCCTTTTTCTCCTAATGACTAGCTGATGGGTTTCAATCACTGATCTTGAGGGTTAGCTGTCCAATACTTATCTTACAGCATGACCATGCTCCCTCCAAAAAAGATGTTGTTATTGTTGTTTTTAGGTGCCATCAAATTGATACCGAGCTATAATGACCTTATGCATGGTAGAATGAAACACTGCCTGATCCTGGGCCAACCTCACCACTGTTAACATGCTTGA
>NW_006408671.1:2404143-2413062 GCF_000296735.1 Chrysochloris asiatica
TCAATGCACTTTGGACTTCCTCCCTGAGTATCATTGGCTCTTGTTCATATGGTAGCTCTTGAAATGGTTGAACATTAACCATTTCCTTTTGATACAATGATTCTGTGTATTCTTTCCATCTTCTCTTGATGCATTCTGCATCATTCAATAATTTTCCCAGAGAATATTTCAATAACAAAAGTTGAGGCTTAAATTTTTTTTCTTCAGTTCCCCCAGCATGAGAAATGTTGACTGTGTTCTTCCCTTTTTGACTAGTTATTCCTAGTAAACCCTATATGCTATGAGACAAAACCAACTAGATGGCACTAAACAACAACAAAATAAAAGTAGGAGATAAGAGACAGACGAACTAAACAACAAAATCAACAAACTTGACTTCATGGATATTTACAGAACACTTTATACATTTTTTTCAGTACACATGGAACATTCTCCAGAAAAGACCATGTTAGGCCACCAAGAAAGTCTGTATAAATTTAAAAATGTTTAAATACTACAAAGCATCTTCTCAGATCTAATTTCCATAAAATTAGAAATCAGCAATAGGAAAACCAAGAAAAAATCAAACATATGGAAACTGAATGACACCCTGCTTAAAAACTGTTATTATTGTTGTTAAGTGCCATTAAGTTGGTTCCGACTCCCAACAACCCTTTAGAAATTTTCAGAGGCGTGGCTGGTGAGTTTGAATAGCTGACCTAGTGATCTAGTGCTTACACCACACTATACCAAGATTCCCCTAAAAACTACTGGGTAAAATAAAACAATTAATAAAATAAATTAAATGATAAAATTGTACTAAATCAAATGAGAATGAAAACACAGCATGCCAAAACAATTGGGACACAGCAAAGCAGTTCTCAGTGTTCAATTTATAGCAATAATCTCATACACCCATAAAAGAAGAAAGAACCACAATCAGCACCATAACACAACAGCTCTAATAATCAGAAAAAGCACAATGGTGTAAGCCTACAGCTACCAAAAAAAGGAATATTGAATACTAAAGCAGAAATAAATGAAAATAGAAAATAGTAGAAAAAAAAAATCAAGTCAACTTTTTTCTTCAAAAAGATTAATATAATTGAAAAATCACTGGCAAATCTAACAGAGGAAAACAAGGAGAACATGAAAATAACCAGTATAGAAAAGGAAATGAATGGTGTCACACAGGACAAATGAAATTAATAAGATAGTAACCCTACCCTTATCTCTTTATTACTATTGTTCTTGTTAAATGTCATCGAGTTGGTTCTGACATATGAATCCTATAAATCAGTTTTGAGGCTATAAATCTTTGCAGGAGCAGAAATCCTTATCTGTCTCTAGTGAAGCAGCAGGTCTCTTTTTGGTTTGCAGTCCAGTGCTTATCCTACAGGGCCACCAGTCTCCATTCCTTATTCCTACAAATTGTTGTTATTATTGTTAAGTGCCGTTGAGTCAGTTCTGATCCATAGTGACCCTGGATAGGGATTCCAAGGAGCAGTTGGTGAGTTTGAACCTCTGACCTTGTGGTTCAAACCGACCTTACAGTACAGTGCTTTATCCCACAGTGTCTACCAGGACTCCACATTGAAAATAAATAAATGAAAACCATATGGAGCACAGTTTTACTCTGACACACATTGGATTGCAACAAAAGAAAAGGAAGAAAGTAAATTGTAGACCAACTTTCCTTATGAACATAGATGCAGACATTCTCAACAAAATCCTAGCCAGTAGAATTCAACACAAAATAAAAATAAAAAATATAAATAATGCATCAGTGCCAAGTGGGATTCATACCAGATATTCTAGGATGGTTCAACATTAGGAAAATAATAGTGTAATTCACCACATAAATAAAACCAAGAAAAGAACACGATCATATTCTGAATGCAGAAAAAGGCATTTGACAAAATTCGACACCAAGTCCTGAAAAAAACACTTAAAAAAGTAGGAATGGAAGGCATATTCTTCAACATAAGTAATTATATTTATAAAAATGTGGCATTGTAGGGTAAGCACTGGACTGCTAGTTACAAGGTTGGCAGTTCAAACCCACCAGGCTCTCCTTGGAAACTCTGTACAGACAGAGTCACTATGAGTTGGAACCAACTCTACCTTAACAAAACAACATACAATGACAATGGCCAACATTGCTCTCAAAAGGAGCACAACTGAAAATATTTCCCTTGCAAATGAGAACCAGAAAAATATATATTCTTGTTATCATTCCTATTCAATATTGTGAACTCCTGGTGTGGCACTGTGGGATAAGCACTAGACTTCCAACCACAAGATTGGCAGTTCAAACCCACCAGCTACTCTTTGCAAAAAAATTGCTATGAGTTAGTACCAGTTCAACAGCACTTAAATACAGCAACAACAACATTCAATATTATACTATAAGTCTTGGTGTTGGTGGTGTGCCATGAATCCATTCTGACTCATAGAGACCCTGTACAGGGTTTCCAAGGCTTTAATTCTTTACTGGAGTAGAAAACCTCACCTTTCTCCCACAGAACTGCTGGTAGTTTCAAACTTCTGACCTTGATTTTAGCAGCCCGACTAGCAACAAATATGCTACCAGAGCTCCTTATTAGAGCTATAAGGCAAGTAAGAAAAATTAAAGGCAAATACATAACCCGATATATGTTGTTGTTAAGTGCTGTTGAATTGGTTCTGACCCATAGTGACCCTGTATAATGTTTCTGAGACGCAGCTGATGAGCTTGAACTGCCACCCTTGTAGTTCAAGCTGACTTTATAGTCCAGTGCATTAACCCACAGGGCCACATGAGGACTCCAGTCTAATATATAGAAAATGCCAAAGCAAGTATTTTAAAGTGCACTGAAGGCTGACACAAAGAACAAGGCTCAGAGAATTGATAGAATATAAATTGAAGTCTTTCAACAAATTGATGCAACACAGGAGGCACTCACTCAATATTGCCAAGAAATTTGGAAGACAGTTACCTGGCCAACTAATTGAAAGTGATCCATATTTGTGCCCATATCAAAGAGAGGTGAGCCAGCTGAATGCAGAAGTCATCAGACAAAATCATCAATATCATATCAAGTAAATTTTTGCTAAAGATAATTCTAAAATGTAACGATAAAAATGTAGCAGTACCTTGACTGGGAACTATCAGAGGTTCAGATGAGACATGCTGACTATGGTTCTTTTTTGGGTATATGAGATTATTGCCATAAATTGAACTCTGAGAACTGTTTTTGATGTGTCCTAATTGCTGTAGGCTAATGCGTCAGACTACAAAATCATTTGAATTGCAGTGTCGTTGGCTCAAACTCACCAACTACTCCTTGGAAACCCTATTCAGGGTGCTATAGGTCGGAATTAGAGACTCGATGGCACTTAACAACAACAATTGCTTATGTCAGGTGAAAGTTGGCGGAAAGTAGAGAATACCAGCAAGATGTTTATCAAAACATAAACATGATTTGATTTTTAAAAACAGTCTGAAGTATGAGAAATGAAGTCTCAGTCTCCTGACTTCTAAGGAGTATTCTGGGGCTACTTCTTCCAAGAAAGTTTTGTTTATTCTTTTGGCAGTTCTGTGTACTTTAAATATTCTACTTTAACACCATGACTCAAATGCAGCAATTCTTCTATGGTCTTCCTTATTCATTATCTAACTTTCACATGCATATGAGGTTATTGAAAATATGATGGCTTGGGTCAGGCAAATCTTAATCCTCACACTGACATCTTTGTTTCAGAACACTTTAAAAGAGATCTTGAGCAACTGATTTGTGTAATGCAATTGCCATTTGATTTCTTGACTCGTTCAGTGGTGAGATTTTTTGTTTTCTTTACATTAATTTGCAACCTATACTGAAGGCTGTGATCTTTTATCTCCATCAGTAAGTATTTGAACTCATAGCTTTTCATTATTTACAGTCAAAGGCCATTGCATAGTAAACAAAGCACAAATAAACATCTTTCTGGCATTTTCTACTTTCAGTTAAGATATAACTGACATCAGCAAAGATATCCTTCATTACATCCTCATTACATCCTCATCTGAATCTGACACGAACCCTTGGCAGTTCCCTGTCTACATACTAATGCAGTAATTTTTAAATTACCTTTAGCAAAAATTTACTTGCATGAGATTATTAATGATATTGCCTGGTGATTTCTGCATTCCATTAGGCCACATATATTTGCAGTGGGTACAAATATGAAGCTGTTCTAATCAATTTGCCAGGTAACTGCCTTCCAAATTTCTTGGCATAGATGAAAGAATGTCTCAAGTGTAGCATCAATCTATTGCAAGATCTTGATTTCTATTTCATTGATTCCCAGAACATTATTTTTTTTTATTCAATTCCTTTAGTACACCTTGAACATCTTTCTTCAGTACCATTGGTTCTTGGTCCTATGCTACCTCTTGATGGTTCTTGGTCATATGCTGCCTGTTGAAATGTTTCGACATTTTTTTATGGTATAGTGACTGTGTATTCCTTCCATCTTCTTCTCTCTCTTTTTTTTTTGGCTGTATAGTGTACTTTATTGATGGTACATAACAAGACTGGGTTCTTTCTAAGCCCTTCCTCTTCTCCAGGGGATCTGGATGGAAACTGTGAAGATGGGAGCTTCTCAGTGTGTAGGGGGTAGACTTGGGGTAAGGACTCCCAACAGCTGAGGAACTCTCTCTTCCTCTAGTGCTGTTGCTGGGGCTGGTGGTCCAGGAGGCTCTTATTCTCTGGAGACCAGGTGGACCATAAGATCCACCACCCTGTTGTTGTAGCCAAATTCATTGTCATACCAGGAAATGAGCTTGACAAAGTGGTCGTTGAGGGCAATGCCAACCCCAACATTGTCAAAGGTGGAAGAGTGGTGTTAATGTTAAAGTCACAGGAGACAGCCTGGTCTTCAGTGTAACCCAGGATACCTTTTAGGGGTCCATCTGATGCCTGCTTCACCACCTTCTTGATGTCATCATATTTGGCTGCTTTCTCCAGGCAGTAGATAAGGTCAACAACAGACACATTGAGAGTGGGGACATGGAAGGCCATGCCAGTGAGTTTCCCATTCAGTTCAGGATGACCTTGCCCACAGCCTTGGCAACACCATTACATTCAGTGATGATATTCTGAGCAGCCCCATGGCCATCAAGTCACAGTTTCCCAGAGGGGCATCCACAGTCTTCTGGGTGGCAGTGATGGCATGGACTTTGGTCATGAGTCCTTCCATGATGCCAAAGTTGTCATGAATGACCTTAGCCAGAGGGGCCAAACAGTTGGTGGTGCAAGAGGCATTGCTTATTATCTTGAGGGAGTTGTTATACTGCACCTGGTTCATGCCCATCACAAACATGGGAGCATCATCAATACCCTTCAAGTGAGCCCCAGCCTTATCCAAGGTTGTGAAGACACAGGTGGACTCTACAACATATTCAGCACCAGCATCACTCCACTTAATGTTGGTGGGATCTCACTCCTGGAAGACAGAAATGGGCTTCCCATGCTCAGACTTGACAGTGCCGTTGAACTTGCCATGGGTGGAATCATACTGGAACAGGTGGACCGTGTATTTGAGGTCAATGAATGGGTCATTGATGGCAACAACCTCCACTTTGCCAGAGTTAACAACAGCCCTGGTGACCAAGCACTCAATATGGCCAAATCTGCTGACTCCATCCTTCACCATCCTGTCTCAGGGATATGGATAGTACTGCAAGAAAAGCTGTGGAGGAGAGCCTCCTTCCACCTTCTTTTGATGCTTTCTGCATCATGCAATACTTTGCCCATAGAATACACTTCAATATTGCTAGATGAGGCTGGAATGTTTTCTTCAGTTCTTTCATCTTGAGAAATGAGCTTTTTAGAACCCTTTTGGTTTTCTAACTCCAGGTCTTTGTGCATTTCATTATAACACTTGACTTTGTCTTCACGGGCTGTCCTTTGAAATTTTCTGTTCAGCTATTTTACATCCTCATGTCTTCTATATGCCTTAGCATCTCTATGCTGGAGAGTAACTTTCAGAGTCTCTTCTGACATTTTGATCTTTGAATTCTTTCTTTTCTTGCAAATGACCTTTTGATTCTTTCTTTATGGTGTTCTTGATGTTATCCCAGAAACCTTCTGGTGTTTTATCATTAGTGTCTAATGCATCAAATCAGTTCTTCAAACAGTCTCTAAATTCTGATGGGATATGATCAAAGTCATATTTTGGCTCTTATCAAATTGTTTTAATTTTCACTAGCTTTCAGCCTGAACTTGCATGTGAACAATTGATGGTCTTTTACATATTTTTTTTCCCCTTGCCTTGTTTTAGCTGATGATATGGAGCTTTTCCACTACGTCTTTTTGATTATCAATGTGATGCCATTCTTTTTCAGTTTGTGGTTCTTGGAATAGTAAACCATATAATTGTTTAGTTAAAAAGGGCCAATATCAATCCATTTCAGGTCACTAATGCTTATGATATTGATGTTTATGGATTCCATTTCATTTTAGGTGATTTCCAAATTTCCTAGATTCATACTTTGTACATTCTATGATCTGATTATATACAGATGTTTACAGCTATTTCTTCTCATTTTGAGTTGTTTCCCATCATCCAATTTAGGTCCTGAAAGATTTATTCGATTTTTGTTATCACAGTCATCTTTACTTTGAATGGGAAGCTCTCCTCAGTTGTAGCTTGAATGTCTTCCAAACTGAATGGCTCATCTGTAGATACTATATCTGACAATATTCTGATGCTATAAATAATTTTTCAGTATTCAATATTCTGGTGCTTTCTGATAGTGTTCCAGTGCTACTCATAGGGTTTTCAGTGGGAAAATATTCAGAAATAATTTGTCTTTCCTTCTTCTTATTCTATCTTACTTAGTCTGGAAGATCAGCTGAAACTTCCCAACATTGATGACGCTGCAGTTATTTAATATACTGATGATATAACTTCTAGCATTACAGCAACACACAAGCTACCACAGTATGGCAAACTGACTGGTGTGTGTTACAAATAGGAATATAGGGGAAACAATATACGTGAGGTATGCATACCAAAAGGGTAGCATTTATCCAAGGACATAGTTCATAAGGATGGGAAGGAAAGAGGAATGGAAACAAGAAACAATGGAAGAATGAGTGACAAGTACTGTTACATTGAGTCGATTGCAATCAATTAAATTATATGAACTGTGTACGATTTGTCGAAGGCAAAACTGATAAACTGCTCTGTAAAACTTCACATAATTCACAACAAAAAGTTACAAAATAATAATAATAATTTTCAGCTTAATCTGAAAATTTCCAAAGAAAGAAGAACAACAAACAAAATGATTGAGTAAAACAGCATATCTGGAAGGAAAGGAAAATAGGATAAACCCTGGCAGATGAAAGGAAGGGGAGTGCCGTGAGCACTGCACTGAGAAATAACACTGTTTTTAGAGTTAAATGATCAATGAAAGGTGTTTCTGGCACTACCTGAAAATGAAGTCACATATTTAACTATTTTGGAGCTAAAGTGCATATTTACCCCTAATGTCTTCACTAAAATACAAGCTTCAACAAAATTCACCATAAACTAGTTTCTTCTAAGTTAATTAGCATACCATACTAACATATTCACAATTTCATCTTGCAAATCAATGCACAATAACTTAAGCAAAATTTAAGCCTCTTTGTTACAGATTGAAGTTGTTATATATATAATCTTCTTAGTCACTTTAGAATGTTCTTAAATTCAATAATAATATATTGCTATTTCTGTTTATTTGCATAAAAGAAAAGCATTACAAATTAAAATTGTTCCAGTAGAATATTAATAGTTCCAGAAAATTAATTCATTATTGCATGTAGATGAAATACATAATTATTTACAAATAAATGCATTTGATTTTAATAGTTTTAAAGCAAAACTGGAAAGGATAACCATGTACAATAAAACTGAATAAAAGCTAAAAGAAAAGTACCAATTCAATAACTTCTATTACTTAGTGTATTTATGAAGACAATTACTTAAAATTAAATTTCTGATTTAAAGAAATAATAGTTGTTGTTGTTGTCAGGTGCCATCGAGTCAGAACTGACTCATAGCGACCCCATGCCTATCAGAACGAAACAATGTCCGATCCTGGGCCAACCTCACTACCGCTGCCACACTTGAGTCCATCAATGATGCCACTTGGCCAATCCAGCTCATTAGGGGTCTTCCTCTTTTTCTCTGACCCTCCATCTTACCCAACATGACATCCTTCTCCAGCGACTATTGCCTCCGGACAATATGTCCAAAGTATGAGAGATGAAGTTTAGCCATCCTTGCCTCCAATGAACACTCTGGCTGCACTTCTTCCAAAACAGATCAAGAAGTAAATATACAAGAAGTATATTTATATAATACAAGAAGTAAAATAGATATGGTTTAAAGAAGATGCTAAAACATTCATAACATTAAATATGAACCCATTCATTATTACAGGCATGGTTAATTTCCATAGACCAGGTTTTTATGTGAAAATCTGTGTTATTTGAAAACAGAAAATGTGAAAAGGATTAGGAAAACAGTACCATTTAATATAGCTGCCGAAAGGATGAAATATCTAAGAATAAATGTAACCAGAGAAACAAAGGACGTATACAAAGAAAACTACAAAACACTACTACAAGAAACCAAAAGACAACTACAAAAATGGAAGAATATACCATCCTCCTGTATAGGAAGACTTAACATAGTGAAAATGTCAAAAATGCCCAAAGCAATTTACACATTTAATGCAATCCCAATCCAGATTCCAACAACATTCTTCAAAGAGATGAAAAAAAAAAAAAATTACAAACTTTGTATGGAAAGGAAAGAGACCCAGGACAAGCAAAGCACTGCTTAAGAAGAAGAATAAGGTTGGAAACCTCTCCTTCCCTAACTTCAAAATTTATTACATGCTACAGAGAGCCAAAATATGAC
>NW_006408671.1:2413805-2414318 GCF_000296735.1 Chrysochloris asiatica
AGAAAAGTTTTGTTCAAGGTAATACAGAAACGGCTACAATCATACATTGACAGAGAACTTTCAGAGGTTCAGGCTGGATTCAGAAGAGGCCGTGGAATGAGAGATATCATTGCAGATGTCTGGTGGATCTTGGCTGAAAGCAGAGAATATCAGAAGGATGTTTACCTGTGCTTTATTGACTACACGAAGGCTTTCGATTGTGTGGATTATGACAAGCTATGAACTACATTGAGAAGTATGAGTATTCCAGAATACTTAATTGTACTTCTGAGAAATCTGTACCTGGACCAAGAGCAATTGTTCAAATAGAGCATGGGTACACTGAATGTTTTAAAATTGGGGAAGGTGTGCGACAGGGTTGTGTTCTTTCACCATTCTTGTTCAATATGTATGCTGAGCAAGTAATACGATAAGCTGGATTCTATGAAGGAAAATGTGGCATCAGGACTGGAGGAAGACTTATTAACAACCTGAGATATGCAGATGATACAACCTTGCTTGCTGAAAGTGAAG
>NW_006408671.1:2414683-2423008 GCF_000296735.1 Chrysochloris asiatica
TGGTGTTTTCAATAGCCTCATATGGATGTGAAAGCTGGACAGTGAATAAGGAAGATCGTAGAAGAATTGATGCCTTTGAGTTGTGGTGTTGGTGGAGAATACTGAAAGTGCCATGGACTGCCAAAATAACCAATAGATCTGTTTTGGAAGAAGTGCAACCAGAGTGCTCCTTGGAGGCCAACATGGCTAGGCTTCGTCTCTCATACTTTGGACACTCATCTGGTCTTCAGTCTTTAGTGCCTAATGTATCAAATCTGTTCTTCAGATGATCCCTAAATTCAGATAGGATATATTCAAGATCATATTTTGGCTCTCGTGGACTTGTTTACATTTTCTTCAGCTTCAGTTTGAAGTTGCATATGAGTAATTGATGGTCTGTTCCACAGTCTGTCTCTGGCCTTGTTTTCACTGATGATATGGAGATTATCAATTGTCTCTTCCCCAGATGTAGTCAATTTGAGTTCTATATAGTCCATCTGGTGAGGTTTATGTGTATAATTGTCTCTTATGCTGTCTAAAGAAGGTATTTTAAATGAACAAATCACTGATTTTTCAGAATTCTATCATGCGTTCTCCAGCATAATTTCTATCACCAAGGCCATATTTTCCAATTACTCATTCTTCCTCTCTACTCCCAACCTTTGCATTCTAATCACTAGTAATGAACGATACATCTTGATTGCATGTTTGATCAATTTTAGATTGAAGAAGTTGGTAGAATTCTTCTATTTCATTCTCACTGGCTTTAGTGGTTGGTGCATAAATTTGAATAATTGTGGTATTAACTGGGCTTCCCTGTAAGGACATGGATATTACTCTATCACAGACAGCATTGTACTTCATGACTGATCTGGATATGTTCTTTTTGACAATGAATGCAACACCATTTGTCTTCAATGTGTCATTTCTGACATAGTAAACAATGTTGTCATCAGATTCAAAATGGCCAATAGCAGTTCATTTCAGCATTCCATTTCATTTTTGACAGTTTCCAATTTTCCCAGATTCATACTTCATACATTCCATGTTCTGATTTTCAATGGATGTTTACAGCTGTTTCTCTTCATTTTGAGTTGTGCCTCATCAGCAAATTAAGGTCCATGGGCTTTTCTCCAACAGGCTTACTCCATTCGTGTCATCTTAGTCAACTCTACTTTGAGGAGGCAGCTCTTCCCAGTCACATTTGAATGACTTCCAACCTGAAGGGCTCATTTTCTGGCTCTATATGATAGTGTTTCTCTGCTATCCATAAGGTTTTCAGTGACTAAATATTCAGAGTAGTTGGTCACTCTTTTTTCCTAATCTGTGTTCATCTGGAAGATTATCTGAAAACTGTCTACCATGGGTGACCCTGCTGGCATTTAAAATACCAGTGGCACAGCTTTCAGAATCATAGGAACTCACAATTCACCACAGTATGACAAACTGGCATTGTTCAATAGACTCCTGTTCATCTGGGTGGAGACCTGGTTGGTCAGCAGTTGGTAAGCCTTGGGACTCTTAGGCCCAGAGTCAGTGACATAGCCACAGAGGACTAGAGTGGGGAGTGAAGCATCCAGGTGATAAGAAGGGAGGGCATATGCATAAGAACACACACACTTGCACATAATATCCACTTAACCTAGCTTCAATGACTGGATGATCACAGTTCAACCAGAAGAAGAAAGAAGAGGAAAAAAAAAAAGAGTAATCTGATACAATTTGATGAATTTGACCTACACCTATAGATGCAGTAGCTCAAAAGAGGGAACAAACATTTACAGCGAGGATCACTCCCACTCTCTCCATACAGAGAATAAAAAGGGATGGGCAACTTGGACATTGGCTACTCAAAATTGGGGGTCTACAAAGGCAAGAAGTGACTGGCCTACAAGCTTTCAAGAGGGAGCTTAGACCCAGAGGGAATGGAAGAAGGCAGAATCTCTACTGAGTAGTATAAAATCTGTCTGGGCCGGCTGATGAAAGGATATGCGGCTAGGTCTCTTGTGATACAATAGTGAATAATTGTTATCCAGACTGATTGTGAGGGTTGGAAATGTAAAAGCAGATGTTTTGTAGCAAAAGGAGGGGAGTGATTGACTTTTCTGTCTAGGTGTGGAGGTCCCTGGGACCATCAAGGCAGAAAAGTGGAGAGCAGGACCTTATCCAGAGAAGCAGTGACACCAGAGATGGAGGCAGAGATAATGACGTGGAGAGATGGAATGGCTGGGGACTTCAGAGCCAGAGAGGGAGAGGGGCTGTGTGCTGATGCCCAGGGGACAGGCTTTTAGGGTATACCTTTTGATTGGTTGATGATGCATGGAGTGGATTGTAACCATGGCAATGAAACAATATACGATAGGCTGAATATAAAGCTAATGTTCTCCCATGTGAAGTATCACATAATTCACAATATAGCATTAAAAAACAAAACAAAACAAAAACACCAGAAAATGACTGCCTCAAGGTCCTAAATGGAATGACATCATTTCATAACTGACCAATTATATAACTGTTGAATTTGCAAATCACTGTGAATCATGCCCCAGTCAAGTTGACATATAATCTTAACCTTCTCAGATATCTTTAGTCTCAACTCAATTCTAAGTGTCATTCATTGCTTGATTATATCATTAATGCACAAATTAGTAGGATAATAGATTCTTTACTACTAATGTAAATGTGATATATAGGATAATATGGTAGTTGATAAGTTAGACGTAGGTGAATTACTGTGAATATTTCTTCAGAAAACATGTCATGAATCAGTTTACTTTTGTTTCATTGTATTGTTTTAGTACATTGGAGAGCTATGTAACACATTCTTAACAGTAAAAGCCTCTGCATATGCACCCATATGACATATGCAACACACATGAATGCACACCCATACCCAAGCCTGTTAAATTTATTTTTTAACTAATTTCTTACTCTTTTACACAGGGCATATACTAATATATACTTATAAATAAGATCCCACATTTCAATATCTCTGTTTTTCTGTGCATTCAGGGTTTGTATTTGTCTATATATGACAGAATTTCCAAATGTTTGTGGGAAAATGAATTAAAATATAAAAATAAAAAATATAAACTTTATTTCTCAGTGTAAGATCAATCAAGGTCAAAACATATTTGTAAGTTGTGTTATCAGTCATTTAGTCCTATCCTAAAGAACTCCTGGTGTGGCACTGTGGGTTAATGTTCTGGACTGCAAAACAGTCCCTTTGATCCATAAGGTCGGCAGTTCAAGCTCACTAGCCGCTCCTCAGAAATCCTATACAGGATCTTTATGGATTAGAACTGACTCTATGTCACTTAACAATAATAACAAAGAACTGAGTGCCCTGGGAATTTAAACATTTCAGTGCAGTCTCCTTTACATTACTAACTGAAGAAAAAATGGGTATACTTTAAAAAGTCTTAATATTAGTAGACAAATGAAGGTAGAAGAATATATATAGAACTGTAAATTGGATATCTTCAGATTTTCCATTCAAACTTTTACAAAAATGCTATTTTCTACTACACAAAGCTATTGCTTATTCCTTTCATTAGAACTCTCCAGTGAAGTTTTCCTGCACATTTTTGTGCTAAAGCTCTAACTATTGTTCTCAAAAAGGCAATATTGATTTGCCCTCCAGAACTAACCAGAAAAATGTCTTGGTCATCCACTTGCCATGACCTTTGTTTTGACCAGTTTGGACCACTCCACTTCCACCTCATGGTAGCCATTTCTTTGAATGTGTTTTGTTACCAGGATTGGTATGGTAAAGCTGTATTTCAATATTTTGAAAAAAAAAAACCTCTTTTGGATCTTCATTAAATTAAAATTTCCATTGAAGCACTGCTCTTGTTTTCAGTTTACATGTGTGCAACATTTTTGGTACCTGTGACATGGAAAGTTTACTCAATTCAAATTTTTCTGTCAGAATTGTGTATTTGGAACCTATTGAGATGCCTATGTTGTTGGCTATTGTTTCTGCAGTTAGTTATAGGTTCTTTTCAATTATGGCATGAACAAGATCAATTTTTTTCCTCACAAATTGAGGTGGATGGTCTGTGGTTTTGAACTTCTTAAACATTGTCTCTCCTTCCTTTTTTTTTTTTTTTTCTTTTTACAGAGTCACTATTAGTTGGAACTGACTAACTGACTCAATGGCACATAACAACAACAATTATGATCTTGGGTGGCACAGTTAAGCACTTGATTACTAACCAAAAGACTGGCAGCTCAAACCTACCCAATGGTGCCTTGTGCTGATGCTCTGCTTCTGAAGAGTCACATCATGGAAACCATATGGAGCACAGTTTTTCTCTACAATGTCTGAGATACTCATGTGTTGGAGTCAACCCAGCAGCTGGTTTGTTTTATTGATAATATGTTACAAGACTTAAAATAAATTACTTCTTTTTAGGTTCACTTAAATACTATTAGATAGATCTTAGTATCATCATTTTTACTGAGGAAGAAAGTAAGGTCCAAAGAATTTATACTAGCACAGACAGACACATGCCTTGAAACCTAATTTCTCAAAATATAAAATTCACATTTGGGTAATATGTTGCTGTTAAGTGCCATACATTGGTATTGGCTGACTCAGGACCCTGAATAGGGTTTAGAGGCTGCAATTTTTTTTATTATTATTTTATGTTATTTTTGTCTCTTCTTTCTTAAAATGAGATATACATTTGTAAACTGCAGATTTCTTTGCAGCCTTGTCCCCATAAACTTCTTGTAAAATCAGTGATTTTACAATTCTTCCATCCAAGCTTCACCATAAATTTGATGTTTTTTCTTCAATTTTAGCAGAATTTCTGTTGCTATGATAAGGGCTCAATTCAAACTGATATCTTTCTTAGTGCCTCTATCTGTTCAAACATGTAACAGGTTAGTGTGAGATTATTTTGGTGCAAAATATTTTTGAAATCTAATCCTAAGTTTTTTCCCTAAGATATTTTCCATGAACTTTTGAACACCTCTCATACATACATACATATGTATATTTACCCATTATAAAAGTCTATATTTAATAACAGCATGTCCAATGTTAGTTTAATGTAAACTCACTATTATTTAACAATATATGAGGGGGGCTTCAAAAAGTCAGCAAAAAAATTCCAATATTATTTCAATTCCATTTTTCCATGAACTTTTAGAAGGCCCTTTGTATTAGAATAAACTGTCTTAGAATATTTTGTATTGGGTTGGTAAAATAAACATATATTTAAAATGTGATACAGATTAAAGTACCTTATATATGAATTCTGGAGTCCTGGTGTGGGACTGTGGGTGAATGCTCTGGAGTGCAAAGTGGGTTTGAATCCCAAGATAAGTGGTTTCAGCTCACTAGTTGCTACTTGGGAATCCTATACATGGTCACTATGTGTCAAAACTGACTGATAGCACTTAACAACAACAACATATACAAATTAAAGTTGGCTAACTATAATGAAATGATCCCTGGTAAAACATTGGTTAAGCACTTGGCTGCTAACTGAAGGTTGTCAGCTGGAACCCAGCAGCCATTTTGTGAAAGAAAATCTGACAGTGTACTTCTATAAAGATTGGTTGTTGTATGTAGTCTAGCTGATTCTGACTCAAGCTACTCTTTATAGGATTTCTGAGGAGTGACTGGTGAGCTTGAAACACCAAACTTGTTCAAACCAACTCCAAGTCAAGTGCTTATGCTACAGTGCCATATTCTGTGACAGTTCTACTTTGCCTTGTAGTGTTACTTTGAGTTGGAATTAACTCCACATAAAAAGGTTATTTTTGATAAATATATACAATATAAAATCAAGTGAAAATTCACAACTCCATGTGAATTAACATGAATAAAAGGAAGGATTTATTGACCAAAAGGGAAGCTAATTTTTTTTTTTTAATTCTGAAATTTAAAAATGAAAACTTTATGTGTGTCAGGACTTGACCAAGAGAAATAAGACTGTAAGACTGTAAAGCTACATAATGTTTTGTGATTAATTGACTCTGAGATGGTGATGTGCTCCTTACCCAGCCTGGTGATATCAATAACTATGGAATTAACACTTATCTTTAGACATCATGCTCTTTAATTAGGAGACTACTGAGTACTAGAAGTCATCTTCCTATGTGGAGAAGTCTCATGGTATGGAAGATGGCCATGAGAACTTCACCAGGAGCAGCAGCCCTAGTATATTAATATACTCCTTGCTTTGCAGGTATCAGGATCACCAAGAAAGGGGATACTCATATAGAAACTGGCTAGAACCATATTTACACCAAGGGAAGAAAAGCAAAACAAGACCAACTTTAATAATAGGCATCGTTCTTTCATACCCAGAAGGTCACTTCTGGCAGCCAACAACAGTATGTTGAGCTTCATAAACTCCTCTCATTTTGCAGGTGAATAGCCTATTATCTTCTGTACCAAGAAAAGTGGAATTGGCCAGGTGCCATGTAATGCACGCAAGTAAGCATAACAAGGATTGATTATAGCAGAAAAAGGGAAATAGCATCAAACACAATAAAGCACTCATTACAAACTCTGCCATCCTCACAAAAAGCCAGAGACCAGAGGAGGAGCAGAGAATAAGTTTTGATTTCTATGTAGAGGAATGTTTTCTCTTTGTCTTTATACCCTTTGAATTTCCTATTTACTAATTTATTAAAAAATTAAAGCAAAAACAACTTTGAGTGGGTCACAATTACCATTCTCATCAGTTTTTAATTGGGACTTGCTCTGTTTGTCTGGCTCATAGGGTAGAGTTAAGCAGAACTGATAAGAATGAGTTTGTAGGTAATTCGGGCCATAATCTATAGTTCTACTTATATTTTTTGGGTTGACTTGTGCAATTTAATATTTTGTGTGTTTGGACTCTGTTTTCCATGACCAGATGGAGGAACATAGATGCCTATAAAGTTCAGATTTAGGTTACATATTGTATACGTGAGGCCTGAAGTGTTTTGTATTGACAGAAGCTGAACTTCCTCATCCTAGGACTCTCACAAAATCCCAAGATTTTAAAGATAGTATCATTTTATATAAGGAGATCTGGTAGCGTGGCGGTTACAAGCTTGGCTGCTAACCTCAAGGTCAGTAGTTCAAAACTACCAGATTTTCTGTGGGAGAATGATGAGGCTTTCTGCTCCCTTAAAGATTTAAAGTCTTGGAAACCTATGCAGGGTCACTATGAGTTGAAACTGACTTCACAGCACACTACCACCACCACCATCATTTTATACCTCTGTTGAAGATCTACCAGGAGTTATAGTCCACACTAATAGACACTTGATGAGGCAATTTTAGGTGGCCATGATAACTCTAATTAACATAACACAATGTTAGCTACAAGGACTGGATAAAAGGATGTTACATGTAATAAGACAGCAGAATGAAGTACCCTGTGATATTGGATTATTACATGTAGTAGGCTAAAGGAGCTCTGGTAGCATAGTAGTTACGAATCGGGCTGTGAACCACATGGTCAGCAGTTCGAAACTACCAGCGGTTCCGTGTGAGAAAGATGAGGCATTCTGCTCCTGTAAAGATTTACAGCCTCGGAAACCCTGTGCAGGGTCGCTATGAGTCGGAACCAACTCCACGGCACTTAACAACAACAGGCTAAATAATGAATCCCCAAATATGTCTATGTCCTAATTTCTGGAAACTGTGACTATGAATTGAGGTTGCAGAGATGATCTGCTGACCTTAAGAGAAAGAGAGTTATTATCTTGGATAATGCAGGTGGGCTCAATGTCCTTTAATATAGAAAAGAGTCATTTAATATAGAAAAGATAGGTAGAAGTTTCAGAGTTAGAATGATATGATATCAGACTCTGCCAGGCTTTGCTGTCTGCAAAGAGAAAAAGGCCAAGAAACAAGGAAGCAATGTTAGTCTCTAGAATTATTAATAGCAAAAATTATAAATGTTTTCACTGCTGTTGTTGCTGTTGTTAGGTGCCATCAAGTTGGTTATGACTCATAGAGACCCTGTATAGGGTTTCCAAGGAAGAGTTGATGAGTTTGAACTGCTGACCTTGTGGTTTGCAGTCCAATGCTGATCCTACAGCACCATGGCAGTTTCATTATTGTTGATGTTAAATGTCTTCGAGTCAACTCTGACTTATAGAGACACTGTATAGGGAGGGTTTTCAAGAAACAGCTGGTGAGTTGAACTGGCAACCTTGTGATTCAAACTGGCTTTGCAGTCCAGCCCATTAACTCACAGTACCATACCAGGATTTAAGTTTCATTAGAGGTTCAAAAAGACAGCGTTGTCTTGACAACACCTTGAGACAACATCTATTTTGGATTCCTTAACTAAAGAACTTATTAACAACCTGAGATATGCAGATGATACA
>NW_006408671.1:2423733-2426159 GCF_000296735.1 Chrysochloris asiatica
GTTCCGACTCGATGGCACCTGACAACAACAACAACTAAAGAACAGTAAGATGACAAATTGTTTTTATTTAAGCCACTAAGTTTGTGGTAACTCATTATAGTACCCATAGAAAACTAATGCAGTCCTTCAGAGCAGACTTACAAGAGGTCAGAGAGATCATATTTTCCTAATATAATGGGAAACCTAAATTTTAATGATTATCACCACCTTAGACCATCCATCTTCCAATCAAAACATGGGACTATATATCAAGTAGTATACAGTCAGTAACGTTTTGTTTTCTTTTTTTAAATTTTGAAGGCCAATAGTAGAAAATTTATTGGGTTGCACTTGGCTGCCTTGTCATAGGAATGGCTGGCTGACTCTGAGCATAGTGAAAGCACCCTTTAAATTCAAATCACTTTCTCCTTTTTTGAATAGTTAATGAAACTCCTTTCTTTTTGCAGTTTTGCCAAGAGGAAAAAGGTCGATATGTGAAAATGATGTTAATGTAATTATGGGTGAGTTCATGTAAGTCCTCTAAGATTCTACTAAGAAAACCATGAATATCTAGGCAACAGTTAATTGGTAGAAAACTTCTGGGTAATTTGGATGCATTGTAGCATTAAAGGCCTCCTTGAAGAATATCACTGATCACAGCACTAAATATAGCATACACAGAAATAGAGCAGTAATCAGATTATCTAAACAAGAATACCAACTGAGGAAAGATTTAATGTCCACTATGCTTGGACTCCTGGTGTGACATGTAGAATGAACACCGGATTGCTAACCACAAGGTCAGCAATTCTAACTCACTGGCTGCTCCTCAGAAACAGGGTCACTATGAGTCAAAATCTACTTGAGGGCACTTGACAGCAACTTAAGCTCTATTCCTGGTGTGGGACTGTAGGATAAATACTGGACTGCTGACCACAAGTTTGGTAGTTCAAATCCATCAGCTGCTCCTCAGAAATCCTATACAGGGTCAAAATGAATCTGAACTGACTTGATGGCACTTAATAACAACAGCAACTACAATAACCTCTACTCTAAGTAGTCACACTTCTTAAGTTAAGCACTCAATTGCTAATTTACCAACCATCCTGTGTGAGATAGATGGCTGTCTGCTTCCACAAAGATTTGTAGTCTTAGAAACACTTTGGGATTCTCATCTCCACTATAGTGTTGCTATGAATCAAAATGGACTCCATGGGAGTGGGTTTGAGTTTTTGGATTTCCACTCTACTCAATGGAATTTACTCAGAGGGATCTATTTATTTGAAGTATCATACACTGATTAGTGTGTGTCAGATTATCTCTAGTGTTGCACAATCTCATTGTAAAACACAAACAGATTGGACCATGGTAAAACAGTAGGGGAAAGCATTACTACTGGCTATATGATGTTACAGGTCAGTTGTGGTAGGCACACACAACAAACATTGTTTGGCAATATGTATATATGAAACAAAAGTTTTTTTACCTCTGAGGGGGGAAGAAAAGTCTGAGCTCAGACTTCAATAGTATTGACAGTATTTTTTTTTTCTTTTTTTTTCTGGAGTCCTGGTGTGGCCATGTAAGATAAGCAAAGGCCTGCTAACTGCAAGTTTGGTGGTTCAAACTCATCAGACACTCCTTGGAAACTGTATACAATGTGCTCCTTAGAAACCTAATACAGGTTTGCTATGATGGAAACACACTCAATGGTAATTAACAAAATACATACCTATCTAAATCCCTGCATAAAGAAAACATTCAGTGATTTCATGATGTGCAAAATACTTGGTAACTGAAGAACTTCTTTGATGTTGTTAGGTGTGTGTTGAGTCAGCTCCAACTCATAATGACCTAATGGACAACTAAACCATGTATTGTCCTATCCTATGTCATTTTCACTCACAATTGTTATTCCTGAGCCCCCTACTGCTGCCACTATGGTAATTCATCTCATTGGGGGTCTTCATCTTTTTACTGGACACTCCATTTTACCACGCATGATGTCCTTTAACCAGGGACAGGTGCCTCTTGATAACGTGTACAACTATGACAGAGGAAGTATCCTCATCTAAGCTTTTAAGGAACCTTTTAATGTACTTCTTCCAAAACAAATGTTTTTTTGTTCTTCCATGGTAATTTCAATATTCTTCTGCAACACCATAACCCAAATGCATAAATTCTTCTATGACCTTTCTTAATCATTTTCCTACTTTCACATGCATATGAGGCTATCAAAAATACCATGGCTTGGTTTTTTTTATATGCGGCTATCAAAAATATCATGGCACACCTCATCTGACATGTTTGCTCGTGAACACATTAAAGAGATCTTGTGAGGCAAATTTGCCTAATGCATTATGTCATTTACTATCTTGCCAGCTGCATTCAAGAGTGTTCATAGCATATCCAAGCAAAATGAAGTCTTTGACTGCCGGGGGTCCTGAGTC